>NC_051157.2:113350679-113627130 GCF_013339745.2 Dermacentor silvarum | reverse complement strand
GCGCATTAGAGATGCTGCATTTTTGGAAGGAGCGCACGTTGCGGCGCACGCAAAAATCCATCTCCCGTGGCCCCCTCCAACGACAGACCGATGCCGAAGTTCTGCCCGGTTTGAACGTTTGACGATGCCCTCTACGGCTAGCACAACTACCGTATTTACTCGATTCTCACGCTTCCTCGGTTGTAACGCGCGCAAGGCCGTTTTCCGTGAGGAAAAATTTGGAAAAATAGATTTCCTCCCGATGCACTGATGTTGCGATGAATAAAAAAAGTCGCAGTTTCGCCCGAAAGGCGATGCATCGAATGCGGTAGGAAATAGTAGACTGCTATTAACAAGCACGGTGTCACGCGCGCTCAAGCAAACATGAACAGCCTCGCTCGTGACCGCGGAAACGAACTGTCAAAACGCTGGAGACGAAGCGCGCCTTCGTGCTAGCAATGCCTCTCGCTTCAAACGCGGCGAGAACACGGCGCGCGGCGGACTTTACCAGTCGCAGATTGCTTTCAAGATAGGGCCAAGCCTGATCGTATCGCCGGAGTGGATCGTCGCAGATTACGTCCTGCTTCGGGCCACTGAAACCGTTCCGCATTGCTTTGCTGGCGAAAATCCTCTCCTGTTGGCGCCAGTCCCGCTCGCAAGTTTCGGATTCTCCGAACGCCCGTGATGCGGCCCGATTTCCGTCCGTCTCCGCACAGATGATCACTTTCCTTTTAAACGCGGCATCATGATGAACTCGGTACTTCATGCTTATAGATAGAGCAGACGCTGAGAACGTCAAGACAGACGGTAGACTATTGCCTAAGCACGTGTAGTGCAGCACACGGAGGAAGCTTCCGCATGCTACGGTAGCTAGGCACGACGCGCGTGCGAGGCGGCCATTTTGAAATGCCGACGCAGGTTTAGGGTCGTGTTGAAAGTGCGCGTTAGATTCGAGTAAATACAGTATTCGTTTAGAAAGCGGCACTATAGTGGCATCGCCTATTTGGTGCCATTACGATAACGCCACAACCGCGCGCCGATGCTGCACCATACCGATACTACCGATACGACGCAGGTCAAAAAGGCGACGTCGCTCGTGTACTTCAGCTGGCTACTGGCGCGGCTAGTAGCGGCTGCGATACTGACTTTTCTAGATGGCGCTAACTATGCACCACATTTATCAGTTTCAGTTAAAAACTGGCGCGTTTTTTTAAAATCCTCGAATCTAAGCCGACCCTAGAGTTTCGTATGTGATTATTTGAAAAAAACTATCGGCCTAGATTCGAATAAATACGGTAACCGAAGAATTTTACTGCTTCACACATAGGAAACCAACCAAATATTATTTAGTTCCGTTTATCGGTAATTTCCGTTTAACCGAGTTTTGTTTATTGAGAGTCCACTGTATATGTATGTGTGCAAGGACGTTGTGCCGTGGGTGCCAGTCTGCAAGTACATTCACGCCCATCACTTCAATAAAATTGCAGTAATCTTATGCAGACTGCGGGCATAAAACACTGTGAAAAGGGAAGGAAGTAAAAATAGAATATAAAACTAAATGTGCCAATGTTCCTGAGGACTTGCAATGTGCCCTTACTAATTTCAGGGAACTGCTGCTACCAGTACCCAAATAAGGTGGTGCAGTGAATGGTGTGCACCTGAAAGCTTTAAATTATTGTGTAGCTGGGCATGCTAGCCCGATCACAACTAAATTATGTATAGCATGCTGGCTGAAGCCATGTCAGGACACGTGCCTGAACATGCTGTAAATTGATGGTCATGAACATACGACCACTAGTAAGCAATGCTAGCCATCACGTTCTCTCTCCGATATATTCTGAATGGCCATAAATGTGAGGCAGTTAACAGCTTTTTATTTCAGTTCACCTTGAGTAAAAACATACCTACATACAAAATTGGATTGTTTAACAGCCACTACCATGACACTGGCACTCACAGGAGCAAGTTTTCCTGCATTTAAAAGCAACGAAATAACCCACTAACTTCAGCAGGCAACAAGCAATACTCACTAGCGCGCACATAGTTCTACAACGAACGAATTAGTAAACAGAGAGCCCACTTTGCCACGCTGCGCCTAAGCCACTGCAGGCGACGTGGCTGCTAGTACAGTAGTGCAACAGCCAAAATAGGATTTGGAGTAATTTTAGGGGCGAAGCTCCATAGGGTCGAGCCTTGTCCCTTGTTGCGCCGTCATAGCCACGCTAGTACTCGCTGCTCCCGCTAGAGGCACAGCTGTGCCTCTTTCTCTTTCGTTCCCGACGCGCGCTCTCTCTCTCGTCCGTAGCTAGGGGCGCTGTGGTGCACAATGGCTATATAAGCGCTGTATATACTGTATATACTACAGTATATGTACGCCACGCTATGTCTTCCGGAACCGGAAGCCAGCTTCCAGAGAACGCTTCAGGCGTTTTGCCCGAACGATCCCCCGGCCGGTGCTTCGCCCACTCATCATTCACTTCGTGGATATGCGGTGTTTTTTTTTTTTTTGAGCAGGTTAGGGGGGGGGGGGGGACTCCGTTTTGGTGCAGTTTCACAAAGAACGCTTACTCATAAAACACCCTAAAATTTACCCTGCATAATAAACGCAATACCCAACTTTGCATTGGATTTCTGGGAGTATATACGGTAATTCACATTAGCAGCGTAGGTGAGGGCAGGGGCACGATCATAGATCGCCGTTCGGAGCGCGCCTTCAGTTTCGCCGCTGTGCACGGTTGACTTAGGCCGCGCCTGACGAAATTGAATGTGCGCTCCAAACAACGCCTTCGTTCTCGTCCCAGCCCCCCCCCCCCAGTGCACTGCACACCACTTTTTTCTGCCAAACATGTGGAAAGTACACAGATTTCTTCGTGAGTGGTTCCCTTTCGTTTTTTTTCCTGTTCTTTCCGACGTGTTGCGACATCCGGCGGTAGTAAAAAAATTTACCGACTGTTTGACAATGCTTTGGTGTTTCAGCGGTGGCCTCCAGTTTCGGATACTATGAACTTCGAAAAAACGTCATGTTTTGTCAGATTATCAGGGTCCGTTGTAACGAGAGTCGACTGTGTGTGTGTATGTATGTATGCACACACACACACACACACACAGTTGAGTACGGCTACAACGAAAATTACAGGACATGCGAAAAATTTCTTTGTGACGAAACTTCGTTGAGACGTGAAATTAGTATGCATATACCGTATTTTCCGGTGTATAAGTCGCGGTTTCTTTCTGAATTTTTCGCCGGTTCGTCTTATACAGTGCGACTTGTGTACGTTTCTTTCCCCGGCAAAACTGCGGTCAAAATCGGATTGGAGGCTATGGCCACGCAAAGCACGCTGGGTTGACCTCCTCTGCCACTTAATAGACCGATCCCACCGACCGATCTGCGCATGCGCCGGTTTTCCGGAAGTAGCACTCCCACCATCTTGGTTGTAGTCAACTCGTCAACCACACCACTGCAGTTAGAGTGACCTACCGCAGTCTGCGCTCGTTGAGTAGTGCGCACGAGCTTCCCAGACCATCTCTGCGACCCCACCACCGAGAAACATTCGTTATGTATTTTACGAAATTACATCGCTGTTCATTGCAGCATGCGAAGCGAACGTTGAAAAGTGCCTGCTGCTCTTTCATTTCGGTTGTTACCCGCCGATTACACATTGAGTATCGTATTTGTTCGAGCTTTGTATGTAGTACATGCTGATGTACGCGGTCGTTTTGCGTTACTATTTTTGCACACGTGCACCTCGGTGCCTGCAATGTTATGTTTGCTTAGCGACGGACATAATAAGATTTGTATACCTGTTGATGACTGGTTTGAAATGCGGCGCCGAAACTTTCGTGTCCTAGTGATGCCTACCTACATGGGTTTTGCGCACGACTTGCAGACTTCAGTAACAGCGATATCTAGAAGTTCTTAGGTAAGCTAGGCGGCATTTTTAACATAAAAACGCCAATAGCCAATCGATAATACATCAATATTCAGTAAATTCCGGGAAATGCTGGGCATGACTTGGTAGTGCTTAGCCTACCAAGTCATGCCCAAGTATGTGGCCAATACGTTGTGATAGCCAATCAATAGCTAATTGATAATCGATCAATAATCAATACCGGAAAATGCTGGGGATGACTTGGTAGTTCTTAGCCTAACACAAATACGTGACCAATACCTTGCAATAGCCAATCAATACCTAATCGATAATCGACAAATAATCTATAAATTCTGGGAAACCTGTACACAGGTGTTTTCACATTTTGCCCCCGTCGAAATGCGGCCGCTATTCGTCCCCGTGTTTCTTCTCGCGCTGTGTATTACCAGTACCACCTATTATACCGTTGGATCCACGTTTCTCGAAGCTTTCGCTCTTTCGAAAACACATAGAATCCGAAGCCTTTGTCCCTTGTGTGGTTGTTGTAGCACCCAGGAACACAACAGGTCAATCTACCCATCGCACGATGGCTCTACACGAACCATAAAAATTGCCAAAAATCGTTCGGAAACAGGACACACAGGCACTCCGGGCGGCCAGATAGCTACAAGTACCAGCATGCACCGCGGCAGCGGTGGCTTCGTGAAACTGATACCTGTCTATTACTTTGGGTTCTGTGCACGCTATCAAGTTCCCGCACGCCATGCGAGGATGGAGCAGCAACACAAGGGGCAGCAGGCCGACCGCGAATCAACCGACCCCGAAGTTGTCGCATCTACAGATTGCTTTCAAGATACGGTGCGTGCCGTTGCGCAAACTTGCAGTTGCTACCAGAGTACAAGCCAACCCCCTCCCTCCCGCGATACCCTCCCTGCTTTCCTACTCTGTGCGCGATTCGGCTCACCGTCGCACACTTTCACTCACACATAAGGTATACGGCGCACGAAGACGATGTTATCGCCTTTGGACTTTATACTGAACATCGCGGCGACCAAGATTGCAGAAATGCACCTGGTGTGCCTTATCATTGCTATCGCAATTATGTAGCAATGACACCCATACGCTTGCACGTGACTCGCGTATGGTCACGTGCAAGCGTATATACATTTTTTTTTTGGAAGAACTGCCTCTTTTAGGAGGGTGCACCTTATACAAAGGTGCGAGTTAGTTATAGCCCGCAAAATACGGGTACAATGTAAAACGGGCGAATGAAAGCCACGAACAAACCCGAAACCATCGTCCAGGAAATCTTTGCGATGGCGTGGGGGCAATGATTGCGACATACTAAAGGTGGTCAATGAAGTGTAAACTTTACGAGAGAATGCATTTTGCGCAGCAGTTACGGCATTTTTGGTGCATTGCGGCCGACGCCTAACTCAAAGAGCGTGCCCGGCCGATCGCGAAACACCCACTTCGCGGCACATGCACCGTCGCAATGATGCCAGTTTGAATTATCTCAATTTCATTGCATATTTATGACAAAGTCGGCAAGCTTGCGCTTACCGGAAGTTTTATTTCCAGAAGTCGGTTAGCCTGGAATTTTTACGCTTCACGGCAAGCAAAGGCGTTACGAGAGTCCCACAGTCCATTAAAAGAGCCATCGCAATGTTATTGTAACCAAGAAATTTCGGACTGGTCGGGCGTTTTGGCGCAGCGTGGCGCAATTTCAACGTATATCACGGTTTTGGCGCAGCTCAGCGCAAAAATACAAAATTGTATCAAAATGGCGCAATTGGTGCAGCTCTTGCACCCCTGCTAGTAAAATGTTTTTGTGCTGTCTGTGACTTGAACCACAAATCAGCTGGCTTGCTCATCTAATTTACTCCATCTGTATGACACAAAAGTGGCACTAGCATCCACCCAAAACAAAATGACGAAGCCCGCATCGCGCTTACTAATTTTAGCATGTACTGCTGTGCACGAAACCACATTGGCAGCGTGCCATTTAGAAGTAAGTGATCACTATCCATGATCGTGCCAGTGACAACCACGGACTCATCTGCAGCAAGCAGTGGTTTTGTTACGCAGTGCAAAGTGCGCATGATGTCCCAAACACAGAGTAAGCCGTTGAGGATAAAGAGCAATTCTACTATGCCCTACAAGCATTCTTTGCATTTCAGCCTTATCAAAATGTTTCCACTGCAACCGGGAATCAAACCCATGACCTCATGCTTTGCAGCACAGCACCACAGCCACTGAGTCATAATGAGCTTGCAGCCCTTTCCTTTAAAGGGACACTAAAGGCAAATATCATTTCAACGTGGACTGTTAAAATGTCATACCAGAAACCTCGAAACGGTTGTTTCGTGCCAAGAAAAGATTTACTTGAAGAGAAAATTGCGTGTAAAAAGTCCGCGTACCTCTAACGCAATTCAAATCACCTGCCCAAGCAAGGAGTGGTGATGTCATGGCCATATAGTGACATTGTCACTATATGGCGCCCGCAGACAGCACTACATTTTTTTTTTTTTGCGGAAAGCGCAAACGCGCGGCTAGAAACAGAGCCAAGACAGAGCCGACGGCAATGCGAAAACGGAAGTATGGTGGCTAGCCACCATAGAGAAAGGTAAAGCGCGCGCTGAATTGTGAACACGGTGATCGTCGACGCTCGTCGCAATGGACCAACTAGTTGACGACCCTGACAACACATTGGCTCGCGATGCTGGGCTTGATTTTAGCGATTTAAGCTCTGATGAGCGTGACATGCTGCTGGGGGCTTGCGCTGCCGGCGTCATTGCCGCGTACTACGACGGCGGCCTCGACACCGGCTCTTCTGAGCGCGAAAGCAGCGAGGACTCCAGCAATGCGACGTCGGGCGACAAAGCTGGACGTGCCGTCGCTACTTTCAAGCTGCTAGCAAATTCAAGGGCGAGTTTAGTGAGCCAGTAACACTAGCGCAGCACTACACAATAACGGAACTTCTGAAACTCGAAAGCACGCGCGGCGCAGAGTTGGGCGAAAACGAAACCTTTTGACCGCCTGCGTCGTTATCAAGTGTAATGCCAAAAAGGTATTTTTTCTAAGAATATAATAGAAGTAGACAAGTAACATTTTCTTCCGTCTTATAATCCAACGAAACAATATTTTTAATGAGTGGTTGAGTACTAGTGACAATTTTTTTAGGAGTGCCTTCGTCACCGGGTAAGTACCTGGAATGTCCCTGGGGAGTCTCTTATGTCCTTCATTTACCTCAATTTCTACATTACTAAAGCTCTGTTCGCGATTCTATTGACGCCTTAGACGTTCTAGAGCATTGCTCTATCACTTTAGCTTGACTTTTTATTTGACTTTAGTGTCCCTTTAAGTTAGTGTAAAAAAAATGGCAACATCAGATAACCAAGGCTTTCTAAGCAAGGTGTACACACACCTTTCTGTGTGTTCTGAAACTATATGGTGAAATATCTTCCGGCCGTGCGAGTCGTTGCCGTTCAAGTTCAGGTGACCAAATGATATTAAAACCATTTAACAGCCATTCTATGTGTAATCGTCTCAAGAACAATGGAGTCTTTGAAACAGACTGAATTTAGCATTCTTCCAAATACATACTACTAGACGTCATCTGAGCTGCTACTACAAAATCCCATGCAGCAACAATATTAAAGCAGAGAAAGTGCTAGCTCTAAAACCTACAGACACCATTCCAAAAATTAATTATTCATCACTGATTTCACTGTAGAATGAACCTATTTTGTGAAAGGCAATTTTCAGAGCATTATTCAGGCTAAGCACTTGCACCCCTATTATGCTAGAGGAGTTCCTCAACAGGGCAACACTTGTATGTGGTACTCACAGGTGCTTGTCGATCTTCTTAGCCTCGCGGTACTTCTTGAGCAGCCGCCTGAGGACACGCATCCTGCGGATCCAGATGACCTTGCGGGGCATACGGGCATTGGCCGTACCTTTCCTCTTGCCAGGGCCAGTGTGCCGACCCTTGCGCCGAGCCTCCTGGTTCTTGCGAACGCGGGCACGCGAGTGCACCGCCACAGGCTTGCGGATGATCAGACCATCCTTAATGAGCTTCCGAATGTTCTGGCCTGCAAGGGCAGGTCAAAGCAAACAATGACAGCTCAAGACACAGCTGCTGTCTAAATAATGGACAACTCAGGTACTGCTTTCATATCAGGAACTCTCTCCATACACTGCATTGAAAACACCAATAGCATGCCTTACCAGTCAACGTGCCAGCAAAAGCCACAGCAGCTTTTAGTGATCTTTTACTTCATTGCATGCATAGAAGCAACATGTAAGCTTACACTCGGAACACTGAAGCTGCGAAATCCAATTACGAGATGTAACAATGCTGCATCGGACAGGTTCTTACACATTGCAAGCATAGCATCACCACAAGAGCATTTGTGAAACTCTTGAGCCACATCTGCAGGACCACAAACAGTGATGAACAATTGTTTTTCTGTGCCGCTCTTACACCTCACAGTAGGTGACACTACAAAAAGAACCTCTTCCTTTTTCTAAAGTGCCGCTCTTACACCTCACAGTAGGTGACACTACAAAAAGAACCTCTTCCTTTTTCTAAAATAATGCAACCTAACCCAAATTTAAATCTATTTCTAAGCGCTACAATGTCAATAGTGACACTACCAATCACAGCGAGGAACATGGGGAAGCACTTCCTGCTCGCTTCAACATTAATATGCTCTTTACCATATTCTGCTTCCTTGATGTGTCAAATTATTTCTTGTTATTCTTCAGTCGCTAAGCATGTGACATAATTTCACGGCTCCAAACAAACTGACAATTTTACAAGGTTCTTATAACGATGCAATCATCACTTCATTGATATATGTGCACTTGCTATGATGAAAAACATGGCTCTGATGAGAACTAGATGTCAATTCATGCAAAACACTGCGGCATGCACTTACAATCCTATTGTCTGAGGCTGTCTGTAGCTTCCATAGCACTGAAGGGAACTGCTGAAATCTAGCACAAGCGAAAACATTCTAGTTTTCAACACTTGGCAGTAGGTTAATGACGCTCAACAAGCTTGCAATGCCTACTGCCTCATGCTGGTATTAAGCGTTCATACTGCCAGACAAGCAAAACGTAACGTCATTCATGCTTCGATGGACAACAGCCATGCAAGGCAACAACGGGTTCCCGGCACATGTGACACATAATGGCAATTTACACATGCAAAAATGAAATAAAGTTGCGCATTATCTTTTAACTCTCCCAATTTGTAAGCACGGTGCTTAGTTTTGATGAAAATAACTGATGCCACTGCGCAGTGCCAGCTGCGAACGATCGCATAGTATACTATTGCTTTAAAACACCGCAATTCCTTACAACAGGGCTTCGTCTAAACAGTTGACTGGCGTGAAGAGCCAGTTCGCACAAAACAAGACGGCGCACATGTCATAACCGGTTTACAAAGAAGCAAGCAATGTAGCCGAAAACCTATGTGCACAGCCATCCTTGCAACTATATAATGCTTATAATTACGTAATACGTCAACACAGACTTCAAGCAGCAATGCCAGCGTCAGTGACGTTCACTCACGAGAGTTTGAGTTAGCGATCTCGTTCGTCTCATTGGGATCCAGCCAGACTTTCTTGCGGCCGCACTTGAGGACGGCGGCGGCCAGCCGCTTCTGTAAGCGCAGCGTACTGCAGAAAAAAAGAGCATTTTACAAAATTGCGTTTCTCATCAGGATTCAGCGCCCTTCAGTAACGGCGCATACAGGCACGCATTTGCCCACGGGAAATGTGCTAGGGCTGACAGCTAAGCCTAGCGCCACATCATGTGCCTCCGGCTTTGCGGCGAAACGTATTTATTTTACGTAGATTCGCCAAATGAGGCCCTAGAGGCTGTGGGCGAACACAAGTTTAATCTTTAGAATGTGTGGTATAACACGAAACATCACCTTAACTCATGTTTAGGGCGCAAAATGTACAGACAACTCACCTCATGTTTGCAGCAGAACCACGCGCAGTGTGAAAAGACCGAGCACCGATCTGATCAGAAGGTAGTCCTCCGCCTAAAATATAGTTCTCATATTTTCCCTAGTAAACAACCGTTATACGCAGCAGTTCAAGTAATAATATACCTACCTTAACAACTTTATAAGCTACCAAGCCCTGAAGGGTGAAACACATTTTTCTGTGGTTGACCATACAAAGCTATTTGTTGAAAGTCCGGCCACCGGTCCTGTTTTAGTGTTCATGCGCGCTGGTGTTTTGCCTGGAAAGTAAAGGCACAACTACTGCTAAAACAATTTTTGCGTGCTTTTAAAAGTAATTTTGTGTAAGTAGTGGTTTATTTGGAGACTAAAATAAATAACAATGCTCTTCATTCACACTAAACAAATCGTTCATAATTATCATCATCATGCAGGCGATACCGAAAGCAGCGGCAGCAGCGGCTGTAGCGGCATCTTCCCCTCATAGCCTGCGCTGTGAGGGAGTGAAGGTCGAAGGGACAGCGGCTAGCGCATTGGGTGCAGAATACTGTCGCATATCGCCTCGCTTGTATCTCCGTCCCTTATAACTTGCATCACCAAAGCTCCTCGGAGCTACGGCGCTCGCAATGTCCGCAAACGTGTCTCACGAGGGGTTCTCCTCCGGGGCCGAGCTGGGCAACACTGTCCGCGAGACCCGAGTCGCCCAGGGATCTCAGAAAGGAAAAGTGATCGCCGTTTTCACCAGCGGTGGTGACTCGCAAGGTAACGCAAAGCTTTCTCTCGTATTGTTTGCGCATTCGGGGGGTGTGGTACTTCGCCGGTTACTATATATTAATTTTTTTTTTCGAGATGTTCCTACCGTGCCTAATTCGGCAGTCTTTTATGTTGCGCTACGTGACAGTGGGCGCGTACATTACGCGCCGGTCAGTATAGTGCTCGGTTCTATGCGGATGTGCTATTTGTAGTGCGGTCTTTCAATATCTTGATGGTTGTGATAAGCTCGCCGTTTGCAAATCGTTCGTTTGTCCGAGATAGCGGTTTGGCGTTATACCTTTGATCATGAAAAGTGATCAGCTGTCATAAATTCTATGATCGCGCGCGTATATAATATATATGTACGTACAGTTTCCATTTTAATTTGAACTTCGCGGCGGTCTTATCGCTGAGCTTGTGGAGGGGACGCAAGCGTTGAACTCCAACTTAGTATTTTCATGTGCGTGTAACTTAACTCAGTCCATCAAATCTGTATCCGAACTACCATCACTCCATCACATTCCGTGCTGCTTCAGTTGCCGTTGCGCCATCGCGCCGGCAAAGTAACGATATGCAGCTCGTTTCTAATAGTGGCACAAGTTTTGTTATCTCGAGCCTCGGCTTTGTTCTTTTGCGAAGCTCTCGTTATGTTTCAGATCATGTGCCGCGCAGTAGCAGACGACGCGCGCGCCGGTAATCTTGGCCTAATCTTGGCACCGCGTCCACTTCCCCTGTTGCATGTATAAACACAGGGCTTTGTGGAACTCGTCGCAGGGAAAAGGCGGGTGCGGTGATTCTGGAGAGACAGGATTTGAACTCCCCGATCGCTGTAGCTACGAACTCCTCGATCGTAAAGCGGCGCGCGTTTTAGCCATCTCGCGAGTTCTGTACGTAGGTGTTGTCTTTGGCGCTCACTGACAGGATTCACCTTGCCGGTGACCTTTTGGCGCTCTGGTGCTTCCAAATTTGTCGGGCGTCCCGCTTTTGGCTTTGAGCTCCTGGCTATAGCTGTGTATAGCGCGCAGCTTAATTCCGCCATTTGCGGCTGTCATCAATCACCGAGCCCTCCAGGCTTGCAATTTTGCATCTCCCGACTGTGTTTACTAGGGTGCTTATTGTATGTGGCGGTATTCTTGTAAATTTGCCACGCAATTCGCGCAGATAAGTTAGGTAAACCTGTCAGCGTGTACGTACGTGTTTGCAAGAGTGACGTAATTACATTTTGGTGTTGCGCAGTTGAGATTAATACAAGTTGTATGCAAAGGACCTTATCTTTCGCATATTTCTGATAGGGGCTCCTTACAGCAAGCCAAATGATCTATTAATATTGTGTTTACATACCATATTGCTCAGCTCAAATTAATTTTTATTTCTTACACTATATATATATATATAAAAATCTTATTGCGAGAAATTCTCCTAATTCCCTCAGGGCAAATCGCAGGCTGTGTAGACTATAAACATGGCTTCTGTCCAAGATCCAATTTCTCCAATAGAGTGACCTCCTTTTCCCTCTATAGATGTGTCCTTGTAGCCTGCGTCAGTCTCAGTCGTCTGGGTCATTCCCCGTTTATTGTTTGTTTTTAAGCTTCCAAATTGTTCTTTATTGGCTGGTGGCATTATGTATGGGGTGTCCTGAGCTTCAGTTTTGCAGTATAAATCTCGATTAAATCCCCGCCACATGAGATTCTTTTGATCACAATCGAGCCTGATCTGAAGTGCCATTATATTACTTACCTAAGAATGCACCTCTCCAAAGATAAGGAGAAGCGGAAAATTTTTTTTTTCTATCTAGATAAAAAGGAGGGTTATCTTTATTCTCACTTACAATAAAGCTACATTAATAAATCCTTTTGGAGTGCATAGAATTGACAAATCTTAAAGGTTACACACTCATTTGTCACTGTGGCTGTACGTCAAAGGAAGCTGATGAGTTTATTGTTAACAGTGGTCCATCTTGCATCAAAGATCTTCGCAATATAATCCCTTGGTCAATTTATTATGAAAAAGAAAAACGAATGAGTCATCATCCATGCTTCCTAGTGCTGAGAATGTGCCACAGCATTTCAGAAATTAGACATGATGTTGCAAATGCTATGAATGCCTGCACATCTTCATTTTTTCAACGCTATACAATCTGTATAGGAATATCATAGCTATCAGACAGCGAAAGTGTTATTTAATTAATATAGGCTTTCAGCTTGTTTGCTAACGTGGGCACTGTGGTATCACATACTACTCTGCACAGTGAGATCACATTTGACATAATTAACAATTATCAAAATAGTTCTGTAGGTTTTTTGTATGTTGGTTGATTGTTATACATAGTAATCTTTTCCTTATGGGCCCTGGCTAAATAAAGACAAGGAAGAAAGCAGAAGGAAACAGGAAAGCAATAAGGAAAACAAGAAAGCAATTGTGCATGTAGTTTTTTTTTTTTTTTTGTGTGTGTGTGTGTGTGTGCTGCCAGAGTGTTGAAGTTAGCTTGCATTTTTTTACCGAGGCCAAGTAATGCATAGAGGAATTGAAGTGTATTCATTTCTATTAGGTATTCTCTTTGTGTGTGTGTGTGTGTGTGTGTGTGTGTGTGTGTGCGTGCGTGCACGTGCGTTTGTGTGAGTAATTAAAGCAATAAAAGAGAGGAAAGAAAATACAGCAGAGTGCCATCGGGATTCAAACACACAACTTCTACATGACATGCGTGGTGTTCTATCAATTTGGCTGCATTGGCAGCTGGGTTCTGTCTAACTTATTTATATGTTCATTTGTAGAACCTATTGCAAAGAAGTTGCGGTCAACTGGTCTTTACTGTTTTGTGGTAGGTCGTACGTGTCTGCATAACTTGACTTTAAAGGCCAGCTGCAACAAAGTTGCACAAAGCAGTCTTGACCAACCTGAAGGTATTCTACTAATTATTGTATGAGCAGCCTTTAAATACCACCTAAGCAGACAACGCATATACCTGGTGTAGTGGATATGACGCAAATCCCAGATTCAGCACGAGATTTATGGCCCCCTCTAAGCTTTTGCGATGCAATGAATGTTGACTGTTGGTTCACTGCTCTAAGCGTCAGCTTATTTTCAGCCATTTTGTGTATTATATCATGGCTGTATTTATTCTGTCTTCCAAGCTATTGTCAGCTAAAAATTAATTACGATCAGAACTGTTGGTGTCCATTTGCATTAGTTTTGGGCAGTTGTGGAGTGACTGGCATGTTTCATCATTGCAATGTAAACTTCTCTGCCCTAGCATGTCGTTAGTTCCTTCGCATGCTGATGGCTTATGCATAGCCATAGAGGCTATATATATTTATTTGTTGTAGGGGTTGCTTCATACCGCTGTGATTGCATTTTGTCTTTTGCGAACTTTGCTTGCTTCTCTTGGGCAGCATTTTTGGTACTTAAGTGCCATAAAGCGGTGGCATACTCAAGAGAGAGCAGCCTCCAGGATGTCTGGACGACACGGATTTAGAATCAGGCCAGAGACATTTTCCTTTTGCCTATGTGTCTGGCCACTTTCTCATAAAAGGTTTCTCTAAACCTGGTGTAAACAGTGGTGACTCAACAAAGACTTTGGACAATGTTATTAGTGAAGTTTGTTACCAACAAGCGATGTGATAAAAGAAATCCACCAACTAGCCACCTCCTTGTTGTGTGCATCAGCTCATTAGCATTCTATTTTCTTGTTTTTATGAACTGTATTTGTGAGGGCAGGTGCAACAAAAAAAAAAAATGCCCATTCATTCCTATTGGGCCATTTTTATTCCGTGTGCCATGTTACACCATGTTACAGGTTCAATTCCTGGCCACTGGTGCCAAATTTCAATGTAGGTAATATGCAAAAAAAAAAATCTTCCGTGTGCCAAGTTTTGGGTGCATATTAAACGACTCAAGATGGTCAAATTTAATGTGGAGCTCTCCACTGCGGCATTTATCTCATAGACCCTCTGTTGCTTCGGGATGCCCTCGTCACTTTAATGAATCAGTACTTTGTGTAGTCGCACATGAAGACCACAAAAACATGTTGGACCTACTTTTCGGTTATATCCTCAAATCCAATAGCTACCATTCACTACGCACTTTTCGAACGTGCACTCACATAGGTGCAATTAGAAGATGGTTTTAAAAAACGGACACATTCTTTTCTAAGCTATCTGTCATTATATGTTTTAATATGGGTGCCAAAGGATTTATTGCCACATCCGGCTTCATTTTATTTCCACATGAAAATATTATCATTTGACAAGTGACAATTTGCTTTTTGTTTTTGTTTGCTCTGTTTCTTACTTACTTGTTGCATTTTACTGCTAAGAAATAGTATTCACAAACTCTTTGAACATTATCTAAAATTTTTATATTTGTATCTTGGTATTCGATTTAGCGCCATCACTACTTGATTTCTATTCAATGCCTTCCATTGTAATTCAGTTTAAAAGGTTAGCCTTTGCACACCAGTGTCTCTTCTGTTCATCCCCGTCAGTGACGAATTATGATGTAGTGTCGCTAAGTGCGTAAACATTACCTAACCCCTTCATCTGCTAATAGTTTCTGTCCATTCAAAATTTAGTTTCAGTACATTTCTTGCATCTTAAGAATCGTGAAAAGAATATGGCTGTAGAGTGAATTTAGTATTTTCAATTCTTCAGTGAGTTTTGTAAAACTTACAGAATGTGGACTCCGTGCGACAACTCTACACGAACATCAAATATAGGAACGTCAACTATTTCTTGTCTAGCATACTCGGGAAAAAAAAAAAAACTATCTAGCTACTTGAAAAATATGCCTCATGTTCTACCTTGGAAAAAACAATGAAAGAAACAAACCCGCTACATGATGACATGCTGACACCGTGCACAAACATGCAGTCGCCCGGCCTTCCAACTAATCTTACTAAACCACTTAACTTTTAATGTTCACACTTGTAGTGCATCTCAAACCAGAAGTGTTTCAAGATGTATGCAATACACCATTATTTTCATCAACACTTTTGCTCTTGATGCACTATATTGGTGTGGACAATTGCGCACGCAACTCCTGAAGGGGATAATATTGTCCCAATGTGCGGCAGACTCCAATGACGAAAAGTCAAGATGGTAGGTTGATCCTGTGTGCATTTTCCAGAGCGTCCTCGTAATTTCAGAGTAATTAAATTTTGGTTAAGTGTACGCTTGGTTATGTCATTTCTTTTAAATAAAAAAAAAATATTTGAATCGCCAGTTCAGAGCACATGCACAAGTTAATTATTGGCTGCAGCGTTACAAGAAAGGGAAAACTATTCCTTCACCGTTGCTGACGAAATGCGGCATATCGAACATTGCGTTAAACGTAGTTGAGTCTCTAGTGAAGTTTGGCGTGTTTAGCAATATTCTGTAGTCGGAAGTGAACTGGAGGCTCCAGTTGACCCACAGCTATGTGTCTGTGTTTTTTTTTTTTTTTTCCTTACCGTTACTGGACTGAACTGGTAAAAACATGGTTTGTCTGTGGTGTGTTCCTGTTAACCACTGTGCTGCTTCAATGCAGGCATGAATGCGGCCGTGCGTGCTGTGGTGCGCATGGGCCTCTATCTGGGTGCCCGAGTGTTCTTCATTATGGAGGGCTACCAGGGCATGGTCGATGGTGGCGACTCCATAAAAGAGGCCACCTGGGTCAGCGTCTCGGGCATTATCCACAAGGTGACATACCAGTGGCTCTGCTGGCTGTTTTCAGTATCGTTCAGTGAATATTTATTTATTCGACAAAGAGGTAATGCAAATACGTTTTTCAGCATGTTTCGACCCCTCCCACTTGACCACAGGCTAATTTAGATTTATTCTTGCAGCACGTGAGTAAAATAATAAGCCGGCTGAGGTTGTCGGCTTTTCGGTGTGTCCTCACGAAGTGGTCAGTGTAGCACCGAAGTATTCAACCAGCATTGAGACACAGGGGAGAACAAGACGCACACACTTGTGTGTCTACCCACCGCGGTGGCTCAGTCAGCTAAGGCGTTGCACTGCTGAGCACGAGATCGCGGGATCGAATCCCGGCCGCCGCGGCCGCATTTCGATGGAGGCGAAATGCAAAAACGCCCGTGTGCTTGCGATGTAGTGCACGTTAAAGAACCCCAGGAGGTCAAAATTAATCCAGAGCCCTCCACTATGGCGTGCCTTCAGAACTGGTTTTGGCACGTAAAACCCCAGAAAGAACAACACTTGTGTGTCTGTGTGCTGGTTGGGCTACATTGAAGGCTTAGTATAATATAGAAACAGCGGAGGAAATACGTAACGCAAGTCAATGAATTTAGCACACAGGCAATTTTTTACGAAATTTCACCATAATTAAATTGAAGAAATTGAAATAGCTTTTTGAAGCCATATGGATGCTGAAATTATAATTAACTACAACATGAAGATTATTTCAAAGATCGAAACCAAAAGTACAGATTCTTCTTTTTCTATAAATATGCATTCCTGTCCAGAGGATGATGAATCCTTTCTTGATAGGTGCTACATGTAATTTATCCCAGCGACATGAATGTTGAAGAATGAAATGGTTAGTTATTAAAATGCTCTCATATACAACTAGTATCGTTTTAAAAGCAGTTGTCTTACAAGTCTATAACAGATGCTGTTGCGAGGCCTTTATGTAACCTCTAGCCTGCTTTTAATACACATGGCAGTAATACTAACAGATTGCCCAATTAGGCTGCTTATGTGATTGTACGATGGTTTGTTGCGCTAGATGGTATTCATTCATCTTGGAACAGTCACCTGCACTGACAATAAACAAGAAGAAATAGTAACAAGAGCTTGTATTCCTGCTACTTGTCTTTTGACGGTCCATCTGGCTGCACCAAGAGGAATACTTGCATGAAATGAGCAAGGAGTACATAGAGTGCTTAATGGAATGTGTACTCAATGAAATGTGATGTGTCAGGCCAGTGGCGCACTGACCCCCTGAGGCCGAGTTAACCCCCCCTTTTGTTTAACCCCTTTTCTTTCCTTGCGCCTTTGAGTACTGCTCCTAAACGCGTAATCGTCTGCACACTCGCACACTTGTGCAAAAAGCACATTTATTGCCAATTTTCCGTGAACAAATTGAAATTAGTGCTGTTTAGATGGCATTGGCAAACTAAGGCAAACTGTCAACCCCCCCCCCTGGCAGAGATCCTGGGTGTGCTACTGTGACAGGCAGCAGTAGGGATTAACCCTGCGGTCCGGTGTTGTCGGGCAGGGCCCGACAACGCAACACGGCCGTAGCGGTCCGCTGTCCCCGACAAAGGGGTTCGGGGGTTAAATTTCGCGGTTTTTCTCATTGGGATTCGTGCGCATTCTTTGTATACACGATGCGACATCTCTTGATGGATATATAAACTCTTTTTGTTGAAGTTTACTTCTCTTTGCACTAGGGTGCAGCACAATGTTCAGCACGGCTTCTGGATACCAGCGCGTTCTCACTTGCGCGCTGAAAAGCATGTTCGCGTGGTTCGCTGAGAAGCATGACTAATTTCATTGCGTGCGTTTTACGGTAGCGCATTTAGTGAAAGCTTCCAGAGGTTTCCATTGTCAATAGCTTTAACTTGAGGTGCACACAGCTGCGGAATCATGCTGAGAAAGAACAGCGACACCTGCAGTACCGCCGCAACCTCTTCCAACAGCTGGTGGGTGACGTGAGGGCTAGAGCCAAAAAGCGGGGCCCGTCTGCGCAGAAGGAGTGCGATGAAAGGCTAGATTCTTTTCTAGCAATCAACCGCTTTCCACATATATTGTGAAAATTATGTTTTGAAGGAAGACTTTATCAGTCTAAACTAACTAAATGTTTCTACTTAGCAAGCACAGGTAGTGAATATTCTAGATGAAATTAAGTGAAATTGGGCAGTTTGTGTAGTGCATAAGAGTGATAACCACATTTAAGGGTGGGGGGGGGGGGGGGGGGAATGTTTGAGTCTGAGAATGACTATAGAGTCGAGGCACTGCGCAGGCCGTCTTTTTCGAGCCCATTCCATCTTGGCCTGTTACCCTTTGAGCCTAAACAATGCATGGTCCAGTTCTTGGTTATTGCAAATATACCACCCGCACGTAGAGTCTTTGCTAGAAACAGATTTGTTTGACTGTGTCAGGTTTTCCACTGGAGTTGTTGATGACAAAGTAAAATAGAAAGAAAAGAAAATTAGATTTTTTGTTCGTTATACTCGTGAGATACTGTGCTATATGAACGCCCATACTAGTTGTATGGCAATATATATGAACGCCAAATATAGTTGTATGGCAATATATAGCGAGGACACAGGTAACTACTCTTGTACACATTACTATTCACTTCGACTCGCTGTTTAATCTTGAAGACTAATTGCCACATACAATGCTAGAATTTGAGTCAATAAAATTGACGGGAATGTAAATTGAAGTATGCTGGTCTATTAGCTTACAGAATTCCGCAATGGCATGAGCTTTCATTTTCAATTCCGTAATAAGTCGGGCTAGCCATGAGCTTTCACATAAGCGTAATGTCATGCGGTGCTCTAGCGTAAAGGAGAAAAAAAAAAGGAACACTCGAGGATGGCAAGGTATTAGATGAGATGATGAGATTAGGAAATTTGCAGATCTCTGGGAGAGGCCTTCGTCTTGCAGTAGGCTTTAGCAAGCTGACAATGATAGCAATAAGGATAACAGAAAAAATGAGAGAACTATCTTGTGCTTGTTACATGTACTGTTAGTTGTTCTCTCACGTTTCCATGTTGATGTCGCTCAAGTAATTTACTTGTTTAGTTTGTCACTATATTGCCATTGGTGTAGTAATTTTGTCTGCGCTTTTCGGACACTCCTTTGTTCAATTTCTGCTAGGCACACACGTGTGGCTCACGACACATTGGTTGTAGCTTTAGCTTGGTGTCGATCGCTTTTTAACTTGGTGGATTGGCAGCATTAGTAGATTAGTCAATGATTATCCACTTGTGTTGATACACATACACATCTAAAACGACAATACATCAAAATTTTGCTGTTGACACTTCTTTTAGTATTGGATCAGTTGCACCATCATTCATAACTGCCAATGTTTGATCATGTTTCCATGTATTTTTGTTTGTACTGTAACAGTCTGTACATGTTTTAACTATTTGTCATTATAATTGTTTTTATAAGTTGTGCAAAACAGCACAAGAGATGTGGACAGAGACTAGAAAGATACGATGTGAGCACTGTGTCGTGTCATGTAGCAACACTCATGCAGTGTCTTTCTAATTTCTCTCCAACAGGGTACCGAACCAAACTGAAACTGGACCGAAAATTGGAGCTGAGCCATTATTTTCAGCTGAACCGTAACCGAACCTGAACTTTTTGGAGGAACTGTTTCGTATTTAGCTCTGAACTTATACCAATTAGCCCAGCAGTCTGTTTTACTTTACACGTACCTAGTTTTACTATATACGTACCTAGTTCTCTTAGAACTAAGTGCGTACATCCTTTCGTTACAATAAAATGAACACGTAATACATGGGTAGTTAACAGTAGATTAGGTATCTTGCTTCATTTTGTACAGTATGCGCAAGTACGGGCAACATTAAGAATCCAATGAAGAAGAAAAAGGGTAGGAGGGATAATGCAGCAAAGCATTTCATAGGTGCACCGGGCGCCACGAAGTCTGTGCATACTTTGACCCCTAGATACATAGCACATTGTTTTTGTAATAATGTTTTCTCAGGTGCAAAAGAAAATGTTCGGGTGTAGTTTTACACAGCTAGTAGCCAAGGGAACTTGTATGTTTCTCCAAAAGCATCATGTATTTTTTAACTGGAGGCGCACAAATGTTTTCTTTTCGAACCCATTTGAACCACGATGAACTGGTTAGAAAAAAAAAAGTTTGAGCCCGAACCAAACCCGAAACGATTTTGGTTCGACAACCTGCTGTCCACATTTCTTGTTCTGTTTCTCGCGCCTTCTAAGATGAACCATTTAGCCCACTGTTGCACCATGGGGCAATTGTACTCTATTCATTCTGTCCCCCTCCCCCCCTTAGTAATACCCTTGCAAGAGGGCCTTTAAGGCAGTGGCGCACCAACAGGGTGGGTTCAGGTGTTGTAACCCCCCCCTCCCTGAGGCCGAGTTACCCCCCCCCCCCCCCCTCTGCGTCCAGCCTCACCAGTCCAACGTGTACCTTCAGCGCTCTGCTCAGATTGTCATTACAATTCAGGAGGTGGCTTGAGGTCGAATTTTCCTGCTTTACGAGAACACTCTATCACTGTCTTGTATTTATTCATTCACTCTTAAATTACTTTGAGTAAAACACTGAAGAAATGAACATCGTCATCATCCTTGGTGTTATTATTGTAATTATTAGCCATTTTATTTGCTGGTGGATTCCTCTGGCTAAAGCAAGAAAATTGCATATTATGCAAAGTGCTTGCTTTCCCCCCCCCCCCTGGCAGAGATCCTGGGTACGCGCTTTAAGGGTATTTTAATATGTGCGCTAAAAAGAAGACGATGTTTACAAAATGGCCACTTTGCTGTCTTTGTGAAATTTTGCTTGTAGCATCAATGAAATCAACCATAGTGTTGTTTCTAGCTCAATTCCTCCACTTGCAGGGTGGCACAGTGATTGGCAGTGCCCGCTGCAAGGACTTCCGTGAGCGTGCAGGCCGTCTGAAGGCCGCCAAGAACTTGGTCCAGCACAGCATCACAAACCTGGTTGTGATTGGTGGTGATGGTTCCTTGACTGGAGCAAACCTTTTCCGCCAAGAGTGGTCATCCCTGCTCGATGAGCTGCTCCAGCAGGGTATGCACTAAAGTACTTGCCAAAATCTGGATTCTACGTACATCCCCTGATTGCATATGGATATGGGTTTCGATCTCCTTGGAAGTTGCCCAGGCTCACCCTGCCAGCAATCTTCACGGGTGTCCCATTAATGGAGTGCAACTGCATTGTCTCTGTCGTGTAGCTCTGTGTATGCTCTCTTATCATTTAGTCTTGAGGCAAACAGCACGAAAAATAACACGATAGGAAGAAGAGATGGAGACAGCGCTGATTATCAACTGAAGGATTTTAGTAAGATCACACACATAGCAAGAGGAGGAGGGAAAGCAACTAGCCACCGCTTAATTATGCGCATCCAGATGATCTATCTCACAACCATTCAGCACAACAGATGGCCTAGCGACACGCAGTTGACCCAACCTGTGTGTAAGAAGACGCTTCCTCAATCTCACATACTGCCTCGTCTTTCTACCTAGAAAGCGCTCCAGTACGGTCAATCCCCAACCTTTATGAAATTCACAGGACACACAAAAATGCTTGTTGAAATGGAAATTTAGTTGTGAAATTAGTACTACAGTTGCCGACCAATTTTTTTTAGACACATGATTTTTGGGGATTTGCTTGATTATTGAGACTTCCTCAGAGCATCGCTACCTACTATGCAGAACCAATCTAAAATGATGATCGAAATTTTGCCCGCCGCACACTAATATCGTTCGATTTTGCAGATCGATGTGCACGTGATGTCACCAACATGGCGGCCATGAATAAGGTTGCTGTCATTCAGGCTGTTGCCCATGCCCTTATGTTTGTCGTAAGGTGATTCCTTGGCTTTCAGAATGCTGTACAGCGGCTGTGAAAGCAATCGACTCGGTACCAAACCCCGACTTTGTTCTTAAGCTCCAACGAAGTGGTGCTAGTTAGGTCTAGCAGATGGATGTGGGGCTTGCAAGTGTGGGTGGGATGCCAAATTATGATGCAATGTTGCGTTTCTTTCTGCAACTTGAGGCTTGTCTAATAATGCATGCCTGGTTTTTGAAAGAAGGAAGCTTCCACTTTCTGCCCCGAGTCACCATACTGCGAGAACAAGAACATGCATGCATCAGCAGCTTAAAACCAACAAAGCAGCATTGAGCACTGTCATGTGGTCTTGTACTAATTTATCTGGCTGCGGCTCGGAGGAAATAACAGGCGCTCGCTTCGGCCAGTGGCAAAGATGGGCCAGCCTAATCTCCATCACCATTGAGCAATGGTGCCCTGCCTGCCAAGGCAGTGCAGTGAGATTCAGATATTGGCGGCAGGTTTTGGTGGTGCCGAACCATGATTTAAACTTCATGGATGCCTCTTTATGTGCCAAAATTTACGAGGCTTTCGACAGCGTTTCCTGTATGACAAAAAATTCTCAAGCTCAGCACTACTTTGTAAAATTTAATTGAAGCTGCACGGCACACGAAAAAGCATTTGTTGTGGCAAAAATCTTTGTACATCAATCTCTGTGACCCTCGTAAGCGTACAATGCAGAGATAGATTAGATGATGGCTGGCCCTCCAGGAAAGCTTTATGATCCATTGATGTATTATTCAGGCTGTGCCTGGTCTGGCCAATTTAGTATTTTCTGCACGATAGAGGAAAATTTGCGCAGGTCCGACACTTGTGTTGGAACCGTGAGAATGTGAAGCTTTTGAGCTGTTTCCGCGGACGTTGTTGCCTGACATGGTTTGCTGTATAGCACTGACATTTTCTTTTGGCTTTCCGCTTTCGGTGGTGTTGTCTCACCACCACTCAGATTGCCTGCAAACACTTCCATCTGAGCACATTACTTGGTGTGACTGATGCGTTGATGCTTCAGTCTATGTGTTTGACTTTGCATTTTGCGCAATGTATGCATTGTGTGGGCTGTTCTCAAGAGGTGCCAGGCTTCCTCGTGAGCTCACTGCTTGGTGTGATTGATGTTTTCATGCTTGATTTTTTTTTTCTTTATGTGCTGTGGGCGCTGTGCTCAAGATGCGCCAAAAAACCACCAAGTAAACATGGTAGTGTGTCTAAAGAAGGGTTAGCTTTAATATCACAGACAACACCCATCTCACAAGCTACCATTCTTTCACGGGACTTAATGCTTCACCCATGCCAGTCATGCGTGGCCATGCACCAAACTGGTGCCTGATAATGCATCTGTATTTCTCTTGAGCTTGCTCTAACTATGATCGTCTCAAGGAAAAATTAAGGTACTAGAAGGATGTTTTTATTTTATATTTTTTATTTTATTCAGGAATACCTCTAAAGGCCCTCAGTGCGGGTTATGATAGGTTGTATTGTCTGTGTTAGGAGTATTGCATTAAACAACGTATGTTTGTGTCGGGTTGAGTTTTAAGCATGATACAACTGTCACAAACTTTAATAATGAAGTCGATGAACATAGGGTTGCCTTGCACGCACAGAACATTGCTCGCAACTTTCAAACTTAGCTGACCGGACCACAGCTCCATTTCTTACTTTCCTTTCACATCTGCACATCTTTGCTTCCTACTTTAACCTGTGTATTTGGCTTCCTCCTGGTATGCTGTTCACTTACGTCTGGGCTGGTAATACCTGGGCCGGTATTTTGTAGCGATGCCTTTAAAGTAATAATGCCTTTTCGCGCTTATCGCGCTTTGTCAGTGGTCAGAGCGACGGTCCGCTCGCGTTATCAACGGGATCAGCCGGCCGTGAGCGGTGGATGATAAGACTATTCCAAAATAAGTCATAAGGCATCGCTACAGAATCGCGGCCCTGCTGTGCTCATGTCTAAAAATTGTTATTATTATTTTTTCATTGGTTTGACTTTTGTAGGCAGTATCACCCAGGATCAAAGGACCAGTTGCAGTCACCTCAACATTGTGGGCATGGTCGGTTCTATCGACAATGATTTCTGCGGCACCGACATGACGATTGGAACTGACTCAGCGCTCCATCGTATCATGGAATCCGTCGATGCTATCACCACCACTGCAACGAGGTGAGCTCTTTCTTCGGGTTCGTGATTGATGCACTGTGCGTAGCTGTAGCTTTTGCAACTTTTGTAACCTCTCGTTGTCTCCACCTTTAATGTTTCCTCATTTTATTTGCACATTGATGCTGAATGCGCCTTAACATTGGTACTGGAGTTGAGCAAAGTAATTCCATTGAATGATCAATAGTTCGCAAAAGTTTCTTCAGCTGAGTTAAAGTATACTGGTACAAATTAGCTAAGGCACAAATCAATATAATTTCACCTAATTGACTTACATTATTTACTCTTTCAGCTAGTGTGAGCTACTGTTTTGAAGAGACATTGAATACATCTAAATTCTTAAATTACTTTCCTAGAAATAGGAGAGTGTTTGTCTTAAGACAACAAATGACCTAAATCCCGATCAGTGGGGCAAATTTAGTGTCGCATTGAGGGAAAGTGTGTCACGTAAAAGGCTGTCTTTCAGAGACTTTCACATGAGAAAGTGCATTGACGCAGTTTGCAGAGTGCAATTGACAGCATACTTTCACTTCACCCAGCTCCCCCAAAGGGCATATCCTCACCAACACCCATTGTAAATGTAAATGAGAACAAGAGAAAAAGAAAAGAAGAGAAAAAAAAAACGCTTGGTATTTTTGCACACACATTATTTCAACTGCATTCATTTTAATCAGCAAATAGGACTGCCTTGTGTTTGTGCTTTCAGTGCTCAATATCAGCTAGTGCCACTATTGCATCTATCATGTCCTCTACCCTATGTTACTGCACCAAATTATGAAATTGCTAAGATGTGCAATGGCATAATTGTCGTAGTCGTTTGTGTAAAAGCCACTTAATATGTTTTTTTCTTCCTTTTTCATAATGAAAAAAGCAATGTCAGTTGCCCATTTTGCGGCACTGCGCATTTGTAGAGCTAAGTGCATTTTGTACCACCCAATCGCCACCTTGACAAATTCCAAATGACATTTCATTTGTGTGTGTGTGTGTGTGTGCATGCGTGCACGTGTGTGTGTTGCACAAAGAAGCTAAATGGCACTTAGCCAAGGGTAGTGCACTCACTCCAAATAATGCTAAATTCGTCTGTCTGACCCGCATGTTAGTTGGAGAGAAAACTGCATCTGGAGAGCCTACATCACTCTTCAGCTATTCAAATCATCCACAATGAACAGGAGTTCATGTAGCTGTGCCTTAAAGTCGTGATTTGCCAGGTTCTACTGCCTGCTTTGAGTCGGAGGATTGCACACAGAGGGTGCCATAGTCCTGTTAATTACGGCTACCTATATACGAACCTATTACCTATATATCAAACTTTTTGAGATCCCCTTCAGATTCGATATATCCGGGTTCGACTGTATCACTAACTGAACATGTGCATGTGCACTACACCAACTCAGCGTCTTAATTATTATGGTTCGTGGAGCTCATGAGTCCTTGCTTCAATTAGTGCTGTCATACCGGAGGATGCAGCCTGTTGCGTGCTGACGTAACGGCCACGAGGTTGACTCCGTAGCACATGATGAGACCGTTTTTGTCGGGATTCTTGGAGGGAGGAGCACATTAGATGAGTATCATCTACTGATGTCTCTTTCCAGTTCACGTCCCTTCACTAGTTCGCCTCCTCCAAGCGATTTCCGGGGTCCGCCTTTTCCCCGGTTGGAGGCGATGTCAGATTTTCTTGTCATTCTCAGCTTCTCTTCTGCCTTGATTCTAACCTAGCGGCATTAATCCTTTGAGGGTCAAGTTTTTTTCGCCAAATACAGCCCCCAGGGCATAATTTTTTTATCGCTGATTTAGAATCTTCAGACTGACCTATATAAAAAAAAATTTACCGCAATTCTTTAGAGTGACCATGAAGTGACAAAAGATATTTTTCGTTAGTAAACATGCATTGTTTATTCATGAATAGAGACGGGCTTTCATAAATACTTATAATAAGAATAAAAAAGTAGATACACTGAAATATATATATATTGGGATTCTGCACTCGACTAGTAGTTCGCATCAGAGGAATTGCTGTTGGACTCACTTTCAACATAGCGTAATTGAACCACGTATGTGAGTGCACGCAAGAAACCTTGGTGGTTGTGTGCCCGTCAAAAAAAAAAAAACGAGTCAGAAACTTGCAGTAATTCTTCGTTCCGTTGCCAACGAGGGGCAGTCAGTTTTCGCGAGCCGAATTCTCGAGAAAAGAACACAGGCATGGCAGCATCGTTCGTATACAGCGGCATCGTTTGTATATACCAGCGCCCGCCTGTGAACAGATGTAATCGCACGCCTGTGAGCAACAGACGAGCGAGCATCTGGTGGCAAACCTTTCAGAAATTAGAAACCAGACGGACATCAGTTTTTAGGAGCACAACCAACGAAAACAGCCTGCGAGACGAAATCAAAACTAACCGCTACGCGCCCTTGCACCCGCGAATGCGCAAGTGGTCGCTGAAACGCCAGTGTAAAAAAGCCGTGGAATGAATACCAAGAGACTACGAAGCAAAAAATAAAAAAAGATTTCATTGTATCCACACAGGGTGGCAGCACTTGCTGGGCAACAAATAATTGAAAAATTGGCGCATTTTTCAAACATACAGACAGTGCCGAAAATGTACAGCAACGACCATTTGGGACTTGTTCGCGATGCTGTATATTTACGGCATTGACTCTCAAAGGGTTAAAGGGTAGTGCCAACGAGTTCTTCTTTAGGACAATTCAAAAAGATTAGCCATACTTCAGTTCTTTTCTTTCTTTTTTTTCCAGGTTGACTTTCAGTGTAATTATTCTGGTGATAACCTAAGAATTCAGTACAAGCTCCTCTCACAAAGATGCGCTATAACTCCACACTTCAAGATGTAGGTCCCGAGGAAGGGCAATGTTCTCTATTTATAAGAATGTACCTGTTATGGTGGCCCAGTTGCTATGGTGTTGCGCTGCTGAGCACAATCGGCCATGGCAGCCACATTCTAATGAGGGCAGAATGGGAAAATGCTCGATTACTGTGCTTTGGGAGCATGTTAAAGAATTGCAGGTGGTCAAATCAAAACTAATCCTGTTCAACATCACTTTTAAACCACTGTGCAGTTTCGGGACGTTAAAACCCACAATTTAACTTACAAGAACATGGGACACACTAAAAGTGCAATGCCACAAAGCCAAAGCAAATTATTAATATCCTTAGGTCATGCTGTTAGCTGCTTTTCAACTTTCCCGCATTCAAAATCGAAGGGATATTGTCCTTGTAGACTTTTACAAGACCTTGTTCTTCGGCCTCTGCGTCAGGCACCTTGTTTGTTTGCATGTAGAAATACTTTCAAACGTGTAAAGCTTTGAAACGTCTTGCAGAATGCGGGTGCATTACACTGCTCCTCATTGTGTCTACTGGCATTTCTTGTCTTTTCACTGTCTAGCCATCGGAGGACCTTCATCCTTGAAGTCATGGGAAGACACTGCGGGTAAGTTCTAGATGAATGTGGTTGCTCTAGATGCTTTCATTTCTACTATAAGGGGGCATGCATTGACGTCATTGAGGCCGCCAAATTATTGTACAGCCAGCATAGTGAAATGCTACGCTTTATCTCGATCCACTTATCTCGAGCAGCACAGTGAAAGCTGTAACTAGGACAGCCAAAGGGAGTAACTACGTGACTTCATGTGAATACTCCCTGTTGTAAACTTGCAGCCAAGCTGTTCTTTGGAGCTTCCTTTAAGTCTCATTATGTTGTCAACACACTATCACAGAGTATGATGAAATGCTCCGCATGCTTAATACAGTAAAACCTTGCTATAAGTAATGGTGTCTTCTGCTGCTCAATCTAGAGCAGGATTTCTTGCTTTGAGGCAGCGAATCCAGTTACCACTGGTCGATCTGGAGGAGGTTTGTGCTTTTCAGTGGTCGTTGCGGATCAACTTGCTCCACCACCGTGGTGGGAATTCAGGCGAAAATAGAATGAGAAGCATACATCAATCCCGTCTTCATGTAAAAAACAGTATGCAACATTGTGCTTGCTGTGGGACTGCGACTTTGGTTGTCATGGAAATGCACAGATTGGAAGTGGGGCACCATTTTCGTAAATGGTTTGTCCGGTGCGTACAGAATGACATCTCGTATGATCTGCCGCAGAGCATTCTTGCTCTCTGCTGGCAGTCTCAGATTGATGAAATCCGAGCCCTCGCTCCAGGATTTTGGCTGGCCTCTCTAGATCGCCCAGTGGAAAACACCGTAAGTAGAAGGGAGAGCTGGCGTTGCTTTGTCGTAACCATTACTTGATTGTATCACCGTTGCTACCCTAACAACCTACACTGCCCACTGGGGAAGGCCAGCGCTGGGCAAGCCGATGCCAATGTAACAGCCCATCGTGCACCGCTGAAGGATCACGAGAAAAATTAAGGAAAGAGTGCACATATGTAAATTTATTCTTCTGGCATAAACAATTTATTCTTGTGGCTTGTTCTACTTGCTGCACCGTTTGACTGTAGCCTCAATGAGTACTTTTGCTTCATTAAAATGAGAATAAATGGATCGGTTTCTACAAACATTTTAAGCAAAATAATGATTGTTTCAATATAGTTGTTAGTTTGTTTTAACCTGTTTTATTGTAACAAGTTTTAGCTGTAGTATTTTTGTTATCCTCTAGTGGATGTCCTCATTATGGCTTTTACATTTCTGTAGTGTTTTTGTTGAAGGAATACCCCTGTGCTACATCGGGCAAGTTTACGCTTATTGCGTGTTTGTCAGAGGGTTTTAGTGTCGACCAGCTTTCTTGTTTGTGAAAGCTGCTGCAACAGTATTGAGGTGATGTGAAGCTGTATACTCACGTATAGCTGAAGTGAAATGCATATTTATTACTTTCATGCATGAGACCTTCATTGCATCGTTAGGCTTTATTTGGACCACTTGGGTGTGTCAAAAAAGCAAGGTTGCCCTGACAAATAGACAAATGCCAAAACAATGCACTGATAAACAAAACTCAATGATCGCCATGTTCTTGCTTCACTATCCTTGAGATGGTGTAGTTGATGGTGGCTAGGTCAGCCATATTGCTTAGTTTAGCATTAACCTGCATGAATTCTCCTGCGCCTTTGGCACTTCATCAGAACCTGCATTTCTAAAAAGGAATGCTATATGAGAGTCTGGAGTCAAGTTTGCAGAATGCTGTGTAGGTTTACTTTATTAAATTCCTTTTAGCTGCAGGTCCATTTTATGTAGAGCAGACAGTCCATTGAAAATTATTGAGCATAGATGATCGTTCTCCGGTGGAACACCATCTAATCTTTTGATGCACTGTCTACTCGCAAGTGTGCTCCCAAATTTGCAGTCAGTAAAGTTCCGTTCAGACATGGGAATTAAGAAACGCGCCTTATTGTCGAGGCATGGCATATCGTTACCTAATAGCGGCAGCAAGTTATCTTCAAGGCCTTCAGTTATCTTGCATAAAGAGTAATTGTCATGCCTAAGCAGTTATCTTCTGCAAACGCCCACACAAGTCCACGATTGATGTGTTGGTGCTGCCGTTTCCTTGAGCAT
The DNA here is from genome assembly GCF_013339745.2 of Dermacentor silvarum. NCBI lineage: Eukaryota > Metazoa > Arthropoda > Arachnida > Ixodida > Ixodidae > Dermacentor > Dermacentor silvarum. Next base: position 113,597,317 of record NC_051157.2, on the reverse strand, counting down.
GTGCAGACAGGTTTTGTTTCTGCCTTATTCTATGCCACCGTGCAAGCCTTTTAATTGATAATTGGCATTTCTGTTGTTATTCTCCTTCTTCCGTGTCTGTGTTTTCGATGCCTGCCCTGCACAGGGTGGCAAGAACAGCTAGTGGGAATTGCTCAATTTTCCAAGTTAACATGAGCCAAATGCACAATGTTCTAGTATAATGGCTTACTAGTCTAGTTTTATAACATTGACAATGTAATTGCAATGTTCCAACATATCAAATTAACCCAACTTGCTAATAAATGCATGTGCGTATCATTATTTGATATTCTATTCAATATTCGAAGCGTAAGTATCCGTGTTCAATTCGTATACGAAAATTGTGATATTTGCACACCCCTGAGAAGAAAAAAAAAATAGTGTTTTTTGGAGGCCACTTTAGCCTCAACTCATTCCCAGTTCTGGGACCTGCTCCCGGAACTGCGGCAGCAATCCACAAGATAATAAAATGAAAGTCGTCATAGTGTTCATTGCCAGTCTTGTTCGTCGAAAAGAAAATAATCCTTTCATTATTTGACTCCCAGCCGGTACATTGATTTTGGTGCATGCTGAAAAAAGTCAAAGGGTTGATTTAATCCAAATTCCTCTGCTAAATTTTTGAATGCTGTGTGCAATCTTTTTGTGCATTTTTGTGTTTTGTAAAACCAGGTACCTGGCCATTGTGGCTGCCTTGGCCAGTGAAGCCGACTTTGTGTTTATTCCCGAGTGCCCGCCAGACAGTGATTGGCCTGAAGTCCTTTGCAGCAAGCTGCTTCAGGTGAACTTTCATTCCTCGCCACTCATTATAGCAGGGTTGAACTTCAGTGGTGTGTTCCGTGCTCCGAGCATAGCTCGGCATACTCACTTATGAGCACACTAATTCATGCTCGCTCCACACTTCACAGGCGTTTCCACAACTATTTCACAGAGAGAGAGAGAGAGAGTGTGTGTGTGTGTGTGTGTGTGTACATGAGCATGAACAAAAGTGAAGTACGGGTAATGTGAGTGGCAACGAACATCAGTGACAGTTAGTTTGGCTGGAACTGAGTATGAATGTGAGTGACGGTCGGCAAGGGTGAGTGGAAATGAGTAGGAACGTGCTGGTGAGCATGAGTGTCAGTGGGTGCCAGTAAGTGCGAATGAAAGCGAGTAGGAACGCAAGTGAGTGTTGGCAAGTATGTGGGGGTGTCAGTAGGAGTGCCGATGAGTGTGAGTGCACATGGGTGAGTGAGTGTATAGTACAAAAAAATATTCATGAGTGAGTACAGTAGACTTCCGTTAATTTGAATCCCCGTCAATTAGGCTTTCCAGTTGAATTCTATCCTGGCCGAAGTTCCCAGCCAGTGCCCATGCATCTCTATGGGCCCAAACTTTCGTTATTTCGATCCTAAAATTGGTTCGTGTCAAGTAATTCGAACTTGACCAGACGGCACGCATGTGCCTGACCCCTAATGGTGACCCCAATAGCGCACCCTTTAGTGGCAACATCTGTCTTTGTGGAGCTTAAAGGACAGTGAGTGCATTGAACACTCGTCATCTCCCGTCGAAAACGCCTATTTTCGCCCTGCCCTATAAAGATTTTCAAACGATAACCTTAGTGCACTTATGTCTAATTACCCTATTTACCCGATTCCAACGTTTGCCTTCTTTTTACGAAACCAAAACTGCCTTCGCGGCGTTTGTATGCTTTACCGCATAACACAAATGCACTGCAGCGAAGCTGACTTTAACAACTGCACGGCAAAGCTGACTTTGGCAAGCCGGCTGCCATTGTGCAACACATATTAGACCTTTAGGAGCTTTAATGTCATTTATATGTTAGTTTTCTACTTTGGACACATGGAAAGTGGGTGCTCTTTTAATTCGGCGTTGACTTAGACTCGGGCAAATACAACCAAATGTATCGTTGGTTCATTCTGGCATTTTTCTTGCTTCTTGTTAAATTCAACCAATCGTATAATTCGATCCATTTTGCCAGTCCCGCCAGGGTCGAATTAACTCAAGTCGACTGTATATACACTTACTGTGCCGACGTATGGTTCTGAGGTTCAAGAAATTCATCAGTTTGTGTGTGCATGGCAAATAAAATTGAAAATTGTTAAGTTGGACACAATTTCCTTGATAATACCTGCCTCAGATAAATGTTCTTGCACACGAAACTGCAATGTGCATGCTGTGGGCTTCGTGTTACTGCCACATACAGCACATGCACATCACAAATGGTAGCGTGTGGTAGCATGTGGTAGCATGATGGGAACAGTGCTGCTCTAGCTGCCACCCACCACCGCATAAGTAATTTTGACCAGAACAAATTGCCGCAGTGATTCAAGAAGCCGTTTTCTCTGTGAAAATGTCATAAATAATTATCGTTCAGGCGACAGCTAAATGTGGTCATTGACTCTTTGCCACTGCTGTAAACCTAAAACCTCATTAGTAACGCCAGTGGTGCATTCAGATATAGTGCACAGCATTGGAAGCTGATTGGTCAGTAGTTTTGCTAGCACTCTTCATGGCTTCTTTCTAAGTTAAAGACAAAGCTAAAACTGCCTTCCTTTTTCTTTTTCTATTTTTTTTTTTTGGCAGACCACTTGTGCAGTTGGCCACAGAAGGTTACAAGACGTGACATTTGCAAGAAAGCTAAATTTCCGCGATGCCTGAGCAATCTGTAGTATCAATCTGTAGTAGTACTACGACCTACACAGTGATCCATTAGATTAAACACACCATGCATTAACACAGCAGAAATTAGTATTTGTCCGTGTCCCATAAACATTTGTAGTGGACTGTAATGTCATTCTTTTGGTCAAACTATTTCTCTTCCCCTCTCCTCAAAGACCTTCTGTGTGAGGGGGCAGATAATGTGAGCAGAGAATTATGTTTCAGAAGCCGTCTAAGAGATAATTCCATATTTCTGAAATCTCAGCACATAGCATTGGTGATTCACTTGTTAGCAGGTAGCAACAAAATACCAATTGTTCTAGACCACAGAACATAGTCAGCGGAGCAGTCAGCAGAACCAGCTGAACATTTTTATTGAATGTTATCAAGTCTAGTTGCTAGTTAGTGCAGTCCATATGATGCAGTGACCAAAAAGGTTGAAAAAGCTAATGTAAGCGGTGGGGTATGTGATTAGGTCAGGAAAGTACTGTGGTGCATAGTACTACAATGCTGGATGTAAACCCCAGTAGCCATAGATATGTACATGGGACAGCTTATATTAAAAGAAAGCTTCAGCTCTTACCCTCTGTACTTCAAATAATGAAGTAATCTCCTTAGGCAAGCACTGACCTGATACGAATGAAATTTGTTGCATTTTGAGCAAGAATTCAAATTCTAGATTCCATTTCATACTTGGCAGGCAATGCTGCAGAAGCAATGCTAGTACAGTTAAACCTGGATATACCGAAATTGACAAATTCCCAGCAAAACTTCTTATAAAGAGGATTTCGTTATATGCAGGTTTGGCACGAAAATTCGAAAAAGAAACGCTTACCGTATTTACTCGATTCTTACCGCTTACCGGTAGCGTCGTAGCGTCGTATAAGGCCCGTTTAGAGTCTGACGTTATCGGCGCGCGGGCCAGCGTCGTTTGCGGCCAGTCACGCTACACTGGTTGCGCTGCGCCAGCCGAAACGCCATCTTCTCTATACTCCGACGCACGCGCCGTCGGCTGTTATCTTCAGAGCATGCGCAGAACGATCCCAAGCCTGTGCGCCGCTTTGAACGGCTGTCTGCGACCTTCGGTGAAGCGGCGTGGGCGCCTTTATTTCTTCGCGCGAAATGGCATTGTTGGTCGGCGCAGTCGGCGCGACCAATGCGCGAATGGGTCAGGAGCCAATTCGGCGCCGGGCCCGTTGGGGCGCGTCGGAAGCCGCCGGTTACGTTGGCTGCGCTGGTGCGCTCATGACGTAGCGTGCGCGCGCTCGCGTTACGTTGGACTATAAACGGCCCTATAGTGTCACCTAGTGTCAGGTTAGTGAAGTGAAGTGCAGAGACTTGTGCAGTAACCAAAAAGTGGCGCTGCCAGCATGTTAAAAAAAAAAAAGAACTTTTTTTTTTTTCTTGGCAACATCATCTGGAAAAGGATAGTGCCGGCTTGGCGGGCTAGGCCAGCAGCAGCAAGCGGCGGGATCAGGTTTGAATGAAGGGAGGGGGAAAGGTCACGTCCGCGGCGGCATGATTGCCGGGCCAAGAGATGCAGGCCCGCCTCGCGCGCGCTCGCACGCACGCACGCACACGTGCGCTCGCTCTCGCCTCGCAGTCGCCATGAATTTGAGCGTGCCAAACGCGACGCTGCCGCTTCGCATTCCGTCGCGGCGGAGCAGGTGCTTCCGGTTGCTGCTCGCGCAAAAATGACAAAATTTGGGGTGAAATCTCTAGGTTGTCAGTGGGGAAAATTAGTTATTTCGAGGGGGTGTCCCGCTGCCACTTCGTTACGTAGAGGTCTCAAATACATGTGCTTCTATGGAGTAACATCGGGGAATAGAAAAACTTCGTTATATCCAGAAATTCGTTATATGGAGGTTCGTTATGAGGAGGTTTAACTGTAGTATGGTCATAAAAGTGGCACTCAGTGCATTTCATCACGCAGTTGTTATTGACCTGTGACGCTTCTACAAAATAACTATCTCGCATGTTACAGCTACAACCTGTGGATGTAACATTTCGTCAAATCGCATATTATTTATTATGTGAGCTACGGCTGCTGGTCGCAGATGTGAGCAGGAAGAGAAGTCTCTCTAGCTTTTGTAGCGTTGCCTGCTACGTATGAACCAGTGTGTAGTGATTGTTAGACAGGATAAAATTTCTTGAATAAAAAATGAAATAAGAAACCAAGAGAGAAGAAAAGACATGAATAAGAAAATTATTTAGCTCTTCGAATAGAGTCATTTGTAACCTTGTAAGCAGAAAAATGCCGGTCCAACGCAATGTTGGGATAGAAATGACAGAAAACTTGTTCGAGTTGGCGAGGTAACAGCAATGGTCAATAACTCGCATGGCCTCGTCGCCTGTAGCTGTTAGCTCTCTTTGACAGAAGGACGAAGGTATCGAATGGTGCTTGTTGAGAAAGAATGTTGATGAGAGGTGTGTGCACAGATAAGGACGACAGATATGTAAATACATCTAAGGCTTCTATACCCATTGGGTCACAGTGGCACATACTCAGAGGCATAAACCATACTGCATAAGTTGTTTTCTACTAGACAAAGAAGCACCGACAAAAGCCAAACCTCAGGCAAACGGAAAAGAAAGCTTCGCTATAAAAATGATGGGAGTGATAGTGATGCCCTGATATCATTCTTCTTATCTTGACGTCTTCAGGAGAGAGAACACGGCCAGAGACTGAACATCATCATCCTGGCTGAAGGTGCACAAGATAGGGAAGGGAATTCCATCACGGCTGAGATGGTCAGGAAGGTAAGTGGCTGCCACTTGTGTCTTGTTTGGTATTCATCTCGTGTTGCTCCTTCATTCCAATTCAGTTCTAGCTTTGCTCTGTCTTCTTGCATGAGTGCTTCACTTTGATGGCATACTGAAGGGAGATATAGCACATTTATTCGAATATAAGGCAAGGTGTTTTTCCCAGAATCCTTAGCCTCGAAGTCACCCACCGCCTGATATGCGCGCTTGTTAGATTCAGTTACTATTTCAATATTATGGCATCAGCGCCAAATTTCCGGCTATCCAGATTTTTAGAAAGCAGCACAAATTGTACCAACCAGTATGCCTTGGCAGGTGAGTCGGTACCATATTTTTGCATGTATTTGAAAAATTTGAAAAATTTAACAGCAAATGCAGGGTGTGGGTGCTTCGCAAATTTCACCTTTAAGTGTGATTCTATGGTAGCGCGAATTTTGCCTTATGGTGTGGCTTCATGGCAACATAGCGCTTGCAGCCACAAAGCCACATTATAAGGCGGAAATTTGAACTGCCATGAAGTGGCACCTCGAGGCGAAATTCGCATATAACCTGCACTGATTATTGATTATTCCAGGGCTCTTGATTGTTCAGTAATTCGGGTAACCCCACCACATGTGATTAATCCGTTCGCTATTCTATATTGCCGTGTATTAGTGTGCACGCGTAAGTTTCGTGGGTCCCCCAACTGGCACCCTTGCCTTATAATCAAATAAATACTGTAGGCAAGATGGTATGGGTGGTTTATAGTTGTAAGAAGGCCCCTGAGATCGATGATGGGTGATGCCTGGTCTACTATAGCTTGGATACAATAAATGTTATTTTCCTCAAGTGAAAAAGATTGTCATTGCTCACCCTCTCTTACCATGAAAAGCCAGTGAGCGGACAATCAAGGGCATCACATTTATCCCGAAGTATGAGTTTAGTAATTATATAATTTCCTGAAGTATGAAAATCGGGGTGTGTTACAATCAAAGGTTATTGCATTTTTAATTTCTGGCTGTGAAAACTGGGTCTGTGTCACAACCAAGGCGGCATTAGAATGAAGTAAATATGGTAGTGCATTTACGGATGTATCAAATAGGTGGAGTCCACATTGCACCCCGATGAAACTTTCTAACGGAAACTAGTCTAGTCTTGAAGGCCATGCTTCTGTGTACTGTAGGCACTAGAAGCTAAAAAAAAAAAAAAAATGGGTAGCATTACCTCTTTGAGATTTTTGCTTCAGCTTCCTGTTGACGTTGTAGACGTCTTCTCATAGATGTGTTTCTCAGGGCTAGCTGATTGTGTACACAAAAGGACAGCATTGAACTGGACAATATACCGGCTCAACCTGACAGTGTTTACTTTCCCTGCATGAAAATAGCTCAAATGCACAAAAATGACATGAAATCAGCAATGGCACGCTGGCATTGGGGGCACTGCAGCTTAGATCTGAACTTGGATTCTCTTGATTCTGATGGCATTCCCTAACTATTCGTGCCAACAATTGGTGCTTGGTTGTGCTAAACACTGTAATAGCTGTCAATTGAGTGTGTGACCTTTGTTTTTTCAGGCCAGAAACTTATGACTGTAGCACGCAGTAGTGGTATAGCAGTGTACTGAGGACAATGCAGATTGAGTGAACTCCTATGTTTGTGCTGAGGCAAGCGTGGAAATTGTTTATGGCAAGCCTTAAAGGGGGCCGGAAACAGTTTGGACAAATTTTGTACAAGACGCGTAGGGTACAGCCACAGTAAAGCATTCACACCACAATTTAAAGGGGCACTGAAGGTAAATATTAAGTCAAGCTACAGTAAATCATTCACACCACAATTTAAAGGGACACTGAAGGTAAATATTAAGTCAAGCTAAAGTGATAAATTAGTGCTCGAGAACCTCTAATGCGTCAGTATTATCGCGAACAGAGCTTTAGTAAACGAGAAAATGAGGTAAATGCAGGACACAATTAGACTCACCCGGGACATTCAAGTACTAGCCCAATGATGAAGGCACTACTCATTATAATTCTCTCACTAGTGCTCAACCACTTGTAATAAAAAGATCATTGTATTGAATTATAAGATGAAAGAAAATATATTTGCCCAGTTCTATTTGATTTTTAGAAAAAAGAACTCAATGACGTTACCCTTGACAATGACGCAGATGGTCAAAGGGTGTAATTTTCGCTCAACTGTGTGTCGCCCACAATTTCACGTTTCAGTAGTTTCGTTGTCGCATAGTGCTTTGCTGGTTTTGGCTGGCTCGCGATACTTGCACAAACTGCAAGTAGCAGAGAATGCGACGTCCATGCGATGTCGCAGGATTCCCGAACGGTCCATGCCACTTGACCAAGAGCAGCTGCAGCTGCTAATCTAACGCTCTGTCTTGGTTTCTCCATGGCCGTTCATTTCTGTTTTGCTCATAAAACCATAGCGCCGTCTGTCAGGCGCTGTTTTACTCACCGATGGCAGTAAATGGCGGTGATGACATATGCAACGTCACCACTTTCTGCTCAGGGGCGGGCGATTTGAATTGCGCTAAAGGTATGCAGATCATTCACACACAATTTTCTCGTAAACTAAGTTTTTTTTTTTTTTTTTGGCAAGAAACAAGTGCTGCGAGGTTTATGGATTGGTATTTTGAACAGTCCACATCAACTTAGTATTTGCCTTTAGTGTCCCTTTAAGTGAAGTGTCTCATATTAAGAGAGCTACGGATGATTACAAGTTATCCTCCTCCCTAGCCGTGCTTTTCCTCCTCAACTCATTTGCTGAGCGATCGGGGCTAAGCTCCGCCTTCACTGGCTCTGTGTCATGATGTGACGTCGTGTCATCTACTTCCGGTGCCTTAGAGCCAGCGCGTAAAGCCTCTCCAACTTCTCCGCTAGCCGCCTGGACGTCGATCTCTAGCGAGAGCTATCCAAGCAGTGTGCGTTGAAAGTGTTCTGTCGCAGTGCCGAGCATGTCCAGTATGCCAGTAAACGTAGGCGAGCTGGGCGTTTTGTCAGATGGGTGGAGGCGTAAAGGTGAGCTGCCTGCACGGTGCAGCCACCTGGTAGCGCTCAACCAGCCAAACACAGAGCTAATATTGTTGTAACCCAGTGTAAAACATTTTAAACATTTAAAAAGACAATGTGTTTTTGATTGCACTCCTGCCGAAAATTTACATCAGCAGCAAAGTAGAATACACTTGGTTGCTGCTGTATTAGCTCCATATTTGTCTGGTTGAGCTCTGTGCCACCAGGTAGCTGGCACCCTGCAGGCGGCTCCCGTTTGAACCTCTGCCCATCCCGGAAAAGGCCCAGTCCACCTGCATTTATCGGAATCTTGGACATGCTAAAGTTCTCTATTGTGATAGCAATTCTCTGGTGTTAAGTGATGTCTGCAAACACTTAGATCCTGGCACCAATCGGATCCTGACAGCCCGATGCACTGTAGCCACTCCGCTCGCCTTTTGCCTTGCAGAGGGACATGATGTCGCAGCTTGATATGTCGCCAATTGCTAGATTTGCAGCCCACTATGCAGGGTGGTGGCGTGGAGCAGAGGTAGAATACCCGGCTTCAAATCTGAAGGTCATAAGTTCGAATCCTACTCCAGTCCACCACATTTTCAGGCATGAAGTGGTGCCTGACACCGGCAAGAAAATATTGCCGAGAGCTAGTGGGGCTATACTAGTTCAGGTGCAACCAAACTAGGAAGGCCCACTAAGCTTCATCAAAGTCACTCCCTCACCAGAACAGGAATTGGCCTCCCTGGAGCAGTATTCGACCACTACCTCCCTCATGACTCCGACAATTAACCCATGGCCCTCAGTCCCCAGTGGCTGCAGGAGCACCTGACCAAGGCGGCGGTCAGACCTGCTACGCGGCAGAGGGTGCGAAGAATCTCTGGGTCCGGACAGGCCGCCAATGGAAACCGAACCTGGCAACGTTCAACACGTGCACTCTCTCGAGTGAGGCTAGCTTAGCAGGACTATTTGAAGAATTATCAGGCATTTCCTGGGATATTATTGGCCTTAGTGAGGTTAGAAGAACTGGTGAGGCTTACACAGTGCTGACTAACGACCACGTCCTCTGCTACAGAGGTCTTCCAGATAAGAGAGAATCCGGGTAGGATTTCTAGTGCATAACAACATAGCGGGCAACATTGATGAATTCTACAGCAATAATGAGAGGGTAGCAGTTGTCGTAATAAAGCTGAATAGAAGGCACAAAATGAAGGTAGTACTACAAGCCTACGCCCCAACGTCTAGTCACGATGATGAAGAAATAAAACAGTTTTATGAAGATGTTGAATTAGCAATGAGAAAGGTACAAACTCAGTATACTGTAGTCATGGGCGACTTCAATGCAAAAGTGAGAATAAAGCAGAATGGTGAGCAAGCAATTGGCTACTACGGCATCTATTCTAGGAATGCAAGAGGAGAGATGTTAGTAGAATTCCCGGAAAGGAATAGGCTCCGAATAATGCATACCTTCTTCAGGAAGTGCAGCAACAGGAAGTGGACCTGGAAAAGCCCTAATGGAGAAACAAGGAATGAAATAGATTTCATACTCTCTGCCGATCCAAGCATAGTGCAGGATGTAGAAGTGTTAGGTAAGGTAAAGTGCAGTGACCATAGGTTAGTGAGGTCTAGGATTTCTCTCAATTTGAAGACAGAAAGAGTGAAATTAGTCAAGAGAAAACAGGCCAACCTAGAGGCAGTAAGGGTAAAAGCAGACCAATTCAGGCTGGTGCTCGCAAACAAATATGCAGCTTTAGAAAAGGAAGATAACGACAACATAGAGGTAATGAATAATACCGTAACTAGGTTGATCACAGAAGCAGCAATTGAAGTGGGAGGTAAGGCACCAAGGCAACCAGTAGGTAAGCTCTCCCAAGAAACAAAGGACCTAATAAAGAAAAGACAAAACAAGAAAATATCCAACTCAAGAGATCAGATAGAATTCGCTGAACTGTCATAACTGATCAACAAAAATGAAGTAACGGATATTCGAAATTATGACGTGGGAAAGATTGAGGAAACCGTAAAATATGGACACAGCATTAAATCAGTAAGAAGAAATCTTGGCATAGGACAAGGCAAGATCTATGCACTGAAAGATAAGCAGGGAAATATCATCAGCAATTTCGATGACATAGTAAAAGCAGCGGTAGAATTCTATACTGACCTGTACAGTGCCCAAAACAGCCACGCTACTTTCATTCGAAATAATGTTCAACCGGATACAGAAGCTCCTTCTATAACTAGCGATGAAGTTAGAAGGGCCTTGAAAGACCTGACCAGGGGAAAAGCTGCTAGAGAAGATGGAAAAACAGTAGATTTAATCAAAGATGGAGGAGATATCATGCTTGAAAAGCTTGCGTCCCTTTATACACAATGCCTCACAACTTCAAGTGTACCAGATAGCTGGAAGAACGCCAACATTATACTAATCCATAAGAAGGGAGACGTTAAAGAATTGAAGAATTATAGACCCATTAGCTTGCTTTCAGTATTGTATAAAATATTCACCAAGATAATTTCCAATAGAATCAGGGCAACACTTGACTTCAGCCAACCAAGAGAACAGGCTGGCTTCAGGAAGGGATATTCTACGATGGATCATATCCATGTCGTCAATCAGGTAATCGAGAAATCTGCAGAGTACAATCAACCTCTCTATATGGCTTTCATAGATTATGAAAAGGCATTTGATTCAGTAGAGATACCAGCAGTCATAGAGGCATTGCGTAATCAAGGAGTACAGGAGGCATACGTGAATATCTTAGCAAACATCTACAAGGATTCCACAGCTACCTTGGTTCTCCACAAGAAAAGTAGAAAGTTACCTATCAAGAAAGGGGTCAGGCAAGGAGACACAATCTCTTCAATGCTATTCACTGCATGCTTAGAAGAAGTATTCAAGCTCTTAGACTGGGAAGGCTTAGGAGTGAGGATCAACGGCGAATATCTCGGCAACCTTCGGTTTGCAGATGACATTGTCCTATTCAGCAACAATGGAGACGAATTATGGCAAATGATTGAGGACCTTAATTGAGGAAGTGTAAGAATAGGGTTGAAGATGAATATGCAGAATACAAAGATAATGTTCAAAAGCCTGGCAAGGGAACAAGAAATCAGGATCGGCAGTCAGCCTCTAGAGTCTGTAAAGGAGTACGTTTATCTAGGTCAATTACTCACAGGGGACCCTGATCATGAGAAAGAAATTTACAGAAGAATAAAACTGGGTTGGAGTGCATACGGCAGGCGTTGCCAAATCCTGACTGGGAGCTTACCACTGTCGTTAAAGAGGAAAGTGTACAATCATTGCATTCTACCGGTGCTAACATATGGGGAAGAAACTTGGAGGTTAACAAAGAAGCTCGAGAACAAGTTAAGGACCGCACAAAGAGCAATGGAACGAAAAACCTTAGGACTAACGTTAAGAGACAGGAAGAGAGCGGTGTGGATCAGAGAACAAACGGGGATAGCCGATATTCTAGTTGACATTAAGCTCAAGAAATGGAGCTGGGCAGGCCATGTAATGCGTAGGATGGATAACCGGTGGACCATTAGGGTTACAGAATGGATACCAAGAGAAGGGAAGCGCAGTCGAGGTCGGCAGAAAACCAGATGGGTTGATAAAGTTAGGAAATTTGCAGGCGCAAGTTGGAATACGCTAGCGCAAGACAGGGATAATTGGAGATCGCAGGGAGAGGCCTTCGTCCTGCAGTGGACATAAAAAGTATAGGTTGATGCTGATGCTGATGCAATGAGGGCGATTTATGATTCTCTTGAAAAGAAACCTTGAGACCAACATTGACCTCGCATCTCACGTCAACACGGAGGGGTGATTCCACGAGAGATCAACACGGGTCCAAAAATTCATATTTTAGATTTCATTCAATATTTTATATTTTGTGCGCATAGCACTCGGTAGTACAAAAGTGAACTTGCCTTCTTTGACAAATGGATACTTTGGGGAAAAAAAAATATCGAAATTCTTCAGGTTGCAGGTGCCATTTTCATGCACCGGGCATTCTCGCAAATTCACAACAATGTGAAATACGAAATATTACGGCTACAAAGAATGCATTTTCTTGTGTAAAACGTATACGTAAAGAAGAGTCAGCAAGTGTTGTTTGAGGCTTCTGTGCAAAACGGAAGTGTTTTAGAAAAAATTCTTAATTTGCTACATTTTTCGAAATTTGCTATATTTACGAATTTTTATCTACTAAACTAATGCATGTAGCCTTTTGAAATTTGGTGGGCTATGAGACCTTAACCTGTTTAACAATTGTGCTTAATATTGTTGCTGTAGCACAAATTTCCATTTTTACAGTTTGCCTCAAATGTGAAGTTTTGACGAAAGTGAACACTATTTAAAAATAAAAAAAAATAAAAACCCATCGTTAATTTTTCTCAAAATTTCGTAAACAGCTGTCCACAGACACTGGAAAAAGAACATTAAAAAACATCTTGCATTATTTTGTTTTTAATGACAATATATGTGGAAGAAATGAGAGCTTCGCCGGGATGCAACAAGGTGCTAAGAAATAGGGACATCGGTGTAAAAAGAACATCCATTAGCCTCTGACTTGCCTAAACTTGGCCGTGATTGCGACACAAGGGTCATTTTACCCTTATGGTTAATACTTATGCATGAAATACCGTTTAGTACAATACTCATTCTCTTGAATGTGAGTAAAGATACGTCAACAGAACAACCTTTACATGGCTCATTTTATTTAACAAGTGTGCGTAGCTTCTAGCACAGATAATTTCAGATATAACGGTGAACTGCCTTTGCATGTACACAAGTAACAAAATTTACGGCCGGTAAAAGTTTCTAAAAATGTCGTACTCGCCATGGCTCCGTCGGAAACGTCATTATACAGTATAACCTAATATACTGTGGTGGTTAGGGGGGGGGGGGGGGGGGGGGGAGATGGTGTCGGTTAGGGCTGATTTAGCTGGCAGATGGTGCCAGTGGTTGCCCTCTTCTACCGCCTCTTTAACAAGGCGGTTGAACAGGTGGAAAGAGACACGGCACTTCCTCTCTCAGAAACTTATGTGTTGTGGGAAACATTACCTGTTCTGCACACTCTTAAGGAAATTGTCTTCTGTAGAGCGTTTCTGTTTTTATTGAAGTATTGGCAGGCACAGATGAACTGTTCCGCGTTAAAAGGGAGGGGGGAGGGGGGGGGTGTTCACGGAACGAGTTCTTACTCTATGAAACAGCATATAGCTTCTGCGTGACGGATTCCTTAAACCACTCCTGGATGGTGAGGTGATATTCAAAGTGCTGAGATGTCTTTATATAAGGGGTGATTCATTGGCATTCTTAATTTAATCTGCTGCATCATTGCCTGCAAGTCCAACATGTGGCGGTATCCACTGAAACTTAAGAATGAAATGCCTATTGCTTAGCTCCTTAGCTAACCTCAATGACTGTCGGCCGAACTTGCTGCCATACAATGCACGGGATAATTGTTGGAGCACCGCTGACAAATCCGAAAGGATGATAGCGTGCTGAGAACGCGTCCTCAGTTTACGCAGCGCTGCAGTAATGGCGGCTCTTTCCACATTTTCAATAAGACAAACTGATCCAGAGGGCCAGATCACGCAGATCTAATGAAGCGAATCTAATAAAGCTTGCTCTTAAGAGGAAGCTTTAGCTTGGGCCCAACTCCGATGCCGCCTTTTCAAATACATGTAAGACGCAGAAACAATTTTCTAAGATAACCACTGGGCCGATTTTACTTAAATTTGTTGCACTTGAGAGAGAAAGGTAAATTTTAGTAACTGTCGGACGCGAAATGTCAATTTCTGGCCTGCATTATTTAAATGAAATTTTCAAGAATTGGTAAGTGAAAAAAAATAGAAGCACGAAGTTTACAAATTCGTAGCTCTGCACCTATATAAAAGATATCGCATACCTGTGAATGGCATCTATTAGAGCATTGAAAGCGGACAAATTTGATATGCCAATTTATTTCTTACGTGAATTTGTTACATTGTTTACAAGGATTTTGCGCAAGTTCTACGCACAAAATAGTAGTCTATTTTAAAGCCATGTAGAATATAGCAATTTTGTACACTTTAGATTTACTATTCGGTGCAGTTTACAAGATTGTGATATCATGTTTCACTGCTGAGTAGAGTTGTAAATTTGATAGTTTCGTTTTCTGAAGCTCTGCTATTTTGTCAATTTTATTAAACATTTGACGACTTAAATAAAAAAATCGCTACCAATAGCCACTAGAGTTTCACTTTTCTTTTAACTGCAACAAACGTCATCAAAAGTGGTGCAGTGGTTGCCGAGAAAAACGAATTCTCGTTTTACATGTATTTAGATAGGAGCACCCAAGCTAAAGCTTCCTCTTAGGGCGGTGGCCACACCGCCAGCAACTTTCAACGCATTTCGCTTTACTACCTGTTCGCCACCACCTCCCACGGACCCACGCCCCATTCTACTACACTCTACCAACTCGTTCAAAAGAAACGATTTTTAGAAGAGCATCATCTGAAAGCATTAAGAAAATATGGGCGCGAATGATGGCCCAGTAGCACAATTTATGTCGGAAAGTTAGGCATTCGAGAACTGCGTGCTTGCAATCATAAAACTATATATATAGTTTACCAAAACTGCCCTTTTGTCGCAATCATGGCCAAGTTTAGGCAAGTCAGAGGCTAATGGGCGTTCTTTTTACACCGATGTCCCTATTTCTTAGCAGCTTGCTGCATCCCGGCGAAGCTCTCATTTCTACCACATATATTGTCATTAAAAACAAAATAATGCAAGATGTCTTTTAATGTTCTTTTTCCAGTGTCTGTAGACAGCTGTTTACGAAATTTTGAGAAAAATTAACGATGGGGTTTTTTTTATTTTGATTTTTAACTAGCGTTCACTTTCGTCAAAACTTCATATTTGAGGCAAACTGTAAAAATGGAAATTTGTGCTACAGCAACAATATTCAGCACAATCCTTAAACACGTTAAGGTCTCATAGCCCACCAAATTTCAATAGGCTACATGCATTAGTTTAGTAGATAAAAATTCGTAAATATAGGAAATTTCGAAAAATGTAGCAAATTAAGAATTTTTTCTAAAACACTTCCGTTTTGCACAGAAGCCTCGAACAACGCTTGCTGACTCTTCTTTACGTATACATTTTACACAAGAAAATGCATTTATTGTAGCTGTAATATTTCGTATTTCACATTGTTGTGAATTAGCGAGAATGCCCGGTGCATGAAAATGACGCCTGCAACTTGAAGAATTTCAATATTTTTTTCTCCTAAAGTATCCATTTGTCAAAGAAGGCAAGTTCACTTTCGTACTACCGAGTGATATGCGCACAAAATATAAAATATTGAATAAAATCTAAAATATGAATTTTTGGACCCACGTTGATCTCTCGTGGAATCACCCGGAGCACATTGTAACACAGGCAGACGGCACTTTCTGTGTACCGGAAGTGGTTGGGTGTACCGTAAAATTCCGAGCAAGCGCCCCCACCCGTGCAAGAGCCCCCCCCCCCCCCCCCCCTAAATTCACTGCCAATTTCAAATTACCGCGCCGTTCCGGGAATAGCTCCCCCCCCCCCCCTCCCTCTCCACACCAACACTGGCCTGCCACATCCAGTCCACGAAAATAATGGCAAATTCGGCAAATCGCACCGGTGCGCATTGGGGCGCCCCGATGAGCCATTTATCGAATCATGGTCGTACCCGGGCGTCCCAGTGGGCACACGAGTGCATTGGGGCGAACTGCAGCTGGCGGTCTGTAGTTCACGGACCGCCGGCCATCGGCGAGATCTGCCTCACGCACGGCGCAGAGGAGTTCCCTGCGGCACAGCGACGTGACCACTCGGCGACAAAGGAGTGGTCGCGGCTACGCTCTGGCATCGCCGGCAGCTTCACTGCAGCTAATCACTCGCCACCGATATCATCGCTAGGCCTTTTTCAGTTCACTTCGAATCTGTAGCAGACGGCGCTTCAGCATGAACCGCCGACGCTCCCAAGCAGCAATGTTTTGTTACCGCCGTTGCCGCTTTACCCTCTCCTCGCAATAATTTCACACGATGAATTAAACATGCTGATATTTGCGGCGCCACCAGCTGCGATGCGAGCATGGCCGAGCCGCAGTTCGCTGTCCGCCGTCGGTAGCCATGCACTGCAGCTGAGCTTCACTTGTATCGGAACACTCATTAGTGCTAAACGTTTCACCGTGGACATATGGTTTTTAATAAAGGGAACATTACGCGTCACTTTGCTCTATAGCGGACATAATTTCGCTTGGAATAGAAGCTGCATAACCAATGTTCGTGTCGCCGGTCGCGGCGACGTGCTGGTGCAGCGTCGATGCGCTCTCTGTAGTTCTTTCAGTGGTTTTGAGCAACGCCTCTTGAGTAACGGTGGTTTTGAGAGTGATAAACACCACTATCAAATCTTTGGCTTAATAAAGTTCATGTTCAATAAACTTTTAATGCTATTCCCACTTCGCTTCCTTTTTTTTCGGGAAAATTTTGTCGTGACCATCTTGAATTTTGGTGCCGTTCCGGGATAGCGCCCCCCCTAACTTTGCCGGTAATTTCAACTTGCTCGAGGGGGGGGTCGCTTGCTCGGAATTTTACGGTAGTGATAAATTGTTGTTGTGGATTCTCTTTCTGTTAGTTTCAATTTTTTTATAGAAACAATTTAACCAACATTCCAACTATTATTAATAACATTTGTTCACCATAAAGTTGGAAAAATTATTGATGATGCAACCTGGGTAGCAAATCGGATAGCTCGCCCAACTGACTTCACGCGTGCCAACTACATAGATTGTAACGGGCTGGTTGTAAACTCAGGAAAACGGTGCTGCTGCGATTGGTAGCTATGCACATTTTTAAAACTTTATAATAAATTACACGATTTACGCAGAGCACTTAAATGTGTCACTTAATGATGAGAAGGACCTACCCTAACAACTCCGTACATTTGTATGAAATCGTCAACATCGTTTCAGGGTCCCTTGAAGCATATTGAAAGCAGTCCAAAGTTTGCAAAAGATGAACCAGAAGCTGTTGTAAAAAGTTATTGGAGGCATCAGGAGGGAGCGATGCATCGGGATGCACAAATGTTTTGAAACCTGAAACATTTATTGTATTTGTGCATGCGTGTGTGTGTTTGTGTGTACACGTCAGAAAAGAAGTAAAACAAACAATGCAACACAGTGCAAAGAAGGAACCAGATGGACACATCACTTTATTCCTTTATTCCTGTGGTTCTTTTTCGGTCTTGTGTTGTGCTGTTTGTTTCGATTGTCTTGGTACCAAAGGGTGCCCAAATTAGCAGCCTGGTAATGGCAGGGGTGTAAACATAGTGTACCTTGTTGTCTGGTCCTATCTGTGAATGAATGCAGGCACACAAAGAGTATAAAACGGGAAGCAAGCGGATTCATTCTGCGACAGTATAACAAGCCACTATCTCACGGGTAACAAATTGGTTTATCGTGATAAATTTACAAATGCCCACATTGTATATGCTTGTGCGCATGCTGTTTGTGTATGCTGCAGGCATAACAGCTGTGACTTGTCACGTTTCGTTCTGTCTCTTGTAGGTAGTAGTTGATAATCTGAAGCAGGACACTCGCATCACAGTCCTGGGCCATGTTCAGAGAGGCGGGAGCCCATCTGCTTTTGACAGAATCTTGGTGAGTGCCTACAACTGCTACATATTTCATAGTGTGTGTATTGGGCACAATGACATATTGTGATGCCACTTACACAGCCATTGCCTGAAGGACGTGTAAAGTTTGATCACGTGCTGGAACGTCGTCGCATGCTTCGCTTTTCATCGTACTGCCACATAATTTCAGTCTGTTGTAAATGTATTTTTATGAAAGAGCGTTTACGTTTTTGTTTTAGTTTTAAGGTTTTATATGCTGTATAAGAATATGTTCAATGTTTCTCTTTGCGAATATGGGCCACATTTTGCTGTACGTACCATCACAGTAATAGGAAGTGTGGCAGCTTCTACAGGAGCTGACCAGTCGTTAAAATTTCGGTGGTAAATTTTAAAGGGGTTCTGAACCACCCTGCGGGCTTGGTAAAAAAACACAGTCCGCAGATAGCATACGCTGCTGTGAACATCTCGGCCAAATTTTTCAGTTGTGCGCAGGTTGTGGAACTAGCAAGCAAGACTCAAAGTCGCCCTTTTCTCAAACACTCTCTTTCCAACAGAAGCCATCTCACTCTTTTTGGGCTGCTATGTTCATTCATTCATTCATTCATTCATTCCATACTGCTGGCCTGGGTGCCAGGCCTTAAGCAGGAGTGGGCATACATAATTTTTGATGCCAAAATAGTTGCAACGTTTAACAACACAAAGACATGGTGAGAAAATAGAAAAATAACTGAATACAGAGAAAAACTGCATCAATGCAGCATGTGACCTTATCTGCTATATATTTCGTCATATAGCAGATTCCCATATGCAGCTGCTCTTGGCCAATAGATGACATCAATCAAGAAGGGTGTTTGGATCATTGCGCTTCTTCCTACTGTTGCTTGTATATTTATTCACGCAGTTTAATAAACAGGCTGCAGTAAGCGAAAATCGATGTTTTGAATTTTTATACCAATTACGTACTTTCGAAAGTACGACTATCGCATTATCTCTGACAATCGTCCGCTAACGCTCGGCCGCAACCGCCCGCATAGTAATGCAACTTTGGCCACACTGCTTATCAGTGTCGTAGCCGTCAGATCTCACTAATTTTTATTAGTCTTGAACATTGGACTAGCCTCAAACCACGCAAAACTTAAGGTCAGACGAGACGTGCGCTTTCCAGCTTGTGCTCACTCCTGGGCACTCCTTGACAGACTTCCCTTCGTATTGAGCTATTGCGCAAAATGCGCAATTTGGATGTGGCTACTATCTGTTCGTCAAGCTGGTGCAGGACAAAGCTGGCGTGCACCACGTATCACTGCTAGACTGGAGCATGTGAGTGCAAGCGCGCACTCCAGCCCTGTTGTGCACATAGTTAACCACTACAGTTGCATTTAACGGCGTCAGCAGCGTAGCATCGCTACTGGAGAGGCTGTTGGATTTCGTGACGAGCGCGCTTACTGAGCTCCTGCAGCTCGCTGAGGGCAACAGACTGCTCTGATTGGTATCTGCGGGTTACATGACCAAAGGCCCAAGCGCCAACATCTGATGAACTAGTTGTCTGCTTCCCGAGTTGCACACCCTCGATGTGTGTCGCTATCATAGTGGAAGCTCGTTACGTTAAGAATCCTTTCAATGCTAGTTCAGAGTGTGAAATCCGTTGCTTAGCCAATGTGCGCACTGCCGACATACTCGCACAAGTGCATATGAAGAAGTTCGTTCGACCCTTGGAAATTGTGTGATTGTCGTAGAGAATAAGTGAAAAAGCAAATGTGCTACTCGTGTCACTCGGTGCGAGATTAGCTGTGCATAACTATCTAGGACGCTGTAGTGCAGCAAAGGGATGCGACACCGTGAACTGAACCGTAAGCTGAGGAATAGCCTCCGAGTTTGGCATGTCGTAGGCGCCAAAATCTGAAGTGGTGCCATCTATGTCAACATCCAAAATGAAATTGTAACTGTGCGCCATGGTGACATTCAGTAGGCGGAGCGTTGTGGGCATCGCCCTGCTCCTTCGTAGCTCTCACAGTGCAAAGCATTGAAGCTGGATCGGTGGTACAGCGAAAGGGATCACAGGCAATCTGCGATTGCCAATAACTTCCTCTTCTACTCAACACATTGAAGTACTCTTTGTGGCAAAGTATTTCTGAAATAGTCTGTTTTAATGTCAAATGCATTTCTTCTTGACTTTGATAAAAAGAGGTTCAGGACCCCATTAAGTATGCATATCTATGTAAGGCGAGATGCTCGACAAATGCAGGTGGTCATAAGCTTGGCATTGCCAAATATAGCAAGAATGTTCAGCCTTTAGTTGGTTTGAGGTTTGAGCGTGAAGAGGAATCTGTGTGCCATGTGCAAAAAAAAAAATTCCAGTGACGTTTTACTTCGTGAACGTGGGTTACACGCAAGTACTATATGGGTGCCATTCCTATATAATTGCGATAGCAATGATATGGTCACTCCAGGCGCATTTCTGCTGTCGTGGTCGCTGCGATGTTCCATATGAAGTCCAAGGGTGATAACAATGTCCTTGTGCGCCGTATGCTGTATGTGTGAGTGAAAGCGTGCGATGGTGAGCTGAATTGCGCACAAGGGAGGAAAGCGGGAAGGCAGCACGGTAGTGTCGGGGGCTTGCACTCTGGTAGCAACTATGTAGTTTGTGCAGCGGCGCGCGCCATATTTTGAAAGTGATCTGCAGATGCGACTACTTGGGGTCGGTTCACTTGCGGTCGACCTGCTGTCACTTGTGTTGCTGCTCCATCCTTCTCGCACGGTGCTCAGCAACTCGATCACGTGACGAACCTGGTACCCCCATAGTGCACACACAACCTGTATCAACTACCGGAGGAGCTCAACCCAGTGCGCTTCCCCTACCCTCCTCCTCTGCTAACCTTCACCTCTTTTCTATACTTCAAACGCCAACTAGACTTTCCTCCAGGTGGTGTCGGTTTTGCTGCGCGCTCAGTGCACTCCTTCGTAGTTTCCTCGGCGCGTGATTCTCTTCTCCACCTCCAGCCGCCTTTTTCCTCCGCTTCCTTAGCGGCTTCACACTACCCTTGACGGCCCTTGGTGCGCCTAGCCATTTACGCTTGCGCGTAAAAGGCATGTGTGTGCTATAAGTTACAATGTTTTGCTAAATGTTCTAAATAAAGTAAGGTCTTGGTATTTACATTCACAGCTAACTGATAACAGGCTAGACTTTTCACAATAAGTTACATATTTGTTCCACATGGTAAAATTTTGCACGTCAGTTTTTTTGTCTAGTTGGGTAGAGCAAGCCGACAGTGGCATACAAAGGATAACTGGTAAGAAAAAGTTGAATTTGAAATTTCCATACCGTGGAAATTTCACATGAAGTTTAAAAAGATAACTTTATTTTCAGCAACTCTTGCAGAGTGAAAACTGGGAAGAGGTGGATGCGGAATAAATTTTGTTGCCGAAACACACACCTTGTTCAGTGTCTTATGTATGATAAGTTTACTCTTGCTCCAAACTGAATGGTACACTCATCAAGGCAATTTTGCATATTAATGAAGCACAAGAAACCATTGGCATTATGAACAACACAAATAAATGTAATGTGACCATTCATTAAAAGTAGCTATGCGAGAAAGCTCAGTGAAATGGTGTAACAGGCCTTCATGCTAAGAAGCCTGAACCAGAACCACCTAGCTGGCCTCCAACATTTCAATCACTGACTGTTCAGTTTTTAAGTCAGTGTTGCCCATGCACATTCCACTTGGTGGACCACTCTTACACCTTTGCTTCTATCAAGACACGAGAGGCACACAACTTGTCGCATTACCAGTCTTGAATACTGTTACCTTTAATGAAAACGTTATGGTTTCTTTCACTCCTAGTAAGTGGTTATCAAAAGTACCTTTTTCTAAGAGTTTTGGAGAATATATCCTATATTGTACAGGACGCATTTGCTATCCAACAGCCTAATGTGCGCTTGATAACACAAACCGGTGTTTTCTCAATGCAGGGCTGCCGAATGGGTGCAGAGGCCGTCTTGGCCCTGTTTGAGGCTAAACCAGACTCTGAGGCTTGTGTCGTGTCCCTGGATGGCAATCAAGCTGTGCGAGTGCCACTCATGCAGTGTGTAGAGAAAGTAAGTGCCAGCACCATTGTTTCCTGACAGATGCTTTGCTCAGAAGAGAGTCTATGAAAGGCTTTACAATGAATTGCCATTAGGGTTAGTGTAAAACACAATTTAATCAAGTGCCTTTTTTGCTACTCGTGCAGGAGGTGCTAATGATTTCTAGTTAGGGTGCCTTGAAGTTGCTAGCTTAGTGCATCTGTCTTCCAAAGCATTCGATGTTTGCCATTTACAGCTTGTACTTCTTAAAGTATGGCAGCCAATAAATAAAAAAAGGCAAGCCGCTATAGATGTGTCTCCTTTGTTTAAGTATAGTCTGACGGCGGCTGTGCACATGGTGCAGTGCCACATAGGCTGTACTCCACTTTTTTTTTTTAACTTCATTGAAAAAAAGTGAGTAAAGGAGTTACAGACCTTGCATAACAATTTCAAAAGCATACTAAAAATGGCAGACATGACCAGTGTTGAGAAAAGAGCTCTTCACTGTAAAACACTGATGAGCACTGCACAGAACCAACAGAGTATCATACAGGCTGCACATACTTCACTCGAGTAGACAAAGTGCATTTGGTAGGATGGGGAAGTTCGGCGGCGAGGGGAAAGCTAAGATGGCCACCATGGTCAGAGGTGCTGCAGAGTGGCTTTAATTTGCAGAGGATTACCTGTATGACCTCATACAGCAGCAGCCAGCAGAGTCAAACTTTGTGTGACGTCTTGCTGTGCAGACTCAAGCTGTCGCCAAGTGCATGGCCAACAAGGAGTGGCAGAAGGCAGTGCAGCTGCGGGGCAGGTAAGTGATGGTGGCCAATGCCATTTTATTGTGATAGCCATTATATGGACACTCCAGGCGCATTTCTGCTGGCACCGTGATGTTCCGTATAAAGTCCAAGGGCGATAACATTGTCGCCGTGTGCCGTATGCTGTATGTGCGAGTGAAAGCGTACGAGGACGAACCGACGATGGCAGCTCAATCTCACGTGGGCAAGGGTGGAAAGCGGGGAGGAAGCGCGCCATCTTGTGTCAGGCGCAAGGCAGCGGGGGGAGGGGCTGAGTGGGAGGGGGGGGTTATACTTCGGCGACTGCTGCGTATGGCGCGGCCTGGGCCCTATCTTGAAAGTGATCTGTGATAGGGACAGAGTGCACTGAGCGCTGATAGCGCTGTGCTTTCGCTGCTTAGTTTAGTTTGCGTTGAAGCGAGAATCAGCACAAAGGTCAATTCGCTTGCTACTGCTGCTGCCGTGCTTCCTCATTCCAGTGTTTTGACAGCGAGTTTCCACGGTCATCGAGTAAGATGTGTTCATGTTAGCTTGTGCATGCGTGACCCTTGTTTGTTAATTTAGTTAGTGAATTTTTACAAGGTTATACAGCTGATAAAACTACTTTCATTACTTCGTATAGCTGTCTCCTGATTTGCTATTGCAATCGATGCTTCACTTTTCGGGCAAAACTGTTGACTTTTTTTTGTGCCTGCCAACTCAGCAGAATTTTTCATAAAGTTTACAAATTCTGACTCGTTTTATGAATGTTGCTTCTAATTTTACAAGAAGTAAACTAATCTAAGATCAGTGTTTTGCTTGTAGCATAAAATGCCTGCTATCTCCTGCTTCCCCCACCTCCTCGGTGTCATCTCAGGAATTTTTACTAATAATAATGTTCACAAGTTGGCAGGTATACACTTTAAAGCATCTTGTAGATTCCAAGAATAACACTTCCGACGTCAAAAGAATGTACTATCAAATTTGTGTGTTTTACTAAAAAAAAAAAACAAAAAAACGCTGCAGTGGCTACAGCAGCTCTGATGTCCTGCTAATAAACGTGCCACTCTTGGCTATATGACAATTTTTCTTTTTCGCAAAGATTCTCAACTTCGAGGATTTCTGCATAACTGATTTGCTGTTAGCATGAGATTGCGGGTTTCATTTCGCGACATGGCAACTGTATTCACTGTAGGGGCAATGCAAAAGCGCTCATGCACTGTGCTTTGGCCGTGCGTTAAAAGAAGCCCAGATGACTAAAATTAATCCATAGTTCTCCACAGGTTTTACCTGCCTTAATGGTCCAGTGACTATGGCATTCTGGTGCTCAGAACAAGGTCACAAGCTTGATTCCAGTTAATGTTAACATTTCTCAATTAATTAGGAATCAGTTGGAGCCAGTACATAACTGTAGTGCATTTTTTACGTATTCTGTCAGATTATTCCCACTTCTGTGGTGTATCTTCTATGAAACTCACATTGCACCTTACTAACCTCTCTTTGTACAGGACAATGTCCCGTTTATTGTTGTTCCACAAGATTTTGCCCAATTACACACCTGCAAAATGGACTTCTTCGTCAGCCAAGATATGTGTCGTCTTGTATTAATTACCAGCGACGAGGTTGACATCCCTTTTTAGTACGCAGATTTGTTTCTTTACTCATTCATCCTGAAGGCAGCCAGTTAATAGAACCACTCGGCCCACCTTGGTCGTCACCAGTCTCAATGCTTCCACATTTAAACCTGCCATTGAAGGTTATTCGGTGTGCCGCTTATACCGCCGCTGCCGTGCCCATTCCCTTTTCTGTTCATGCTGCCATTCTTGGTAGGCGTGCTGTTCTTCTTCAGACCGTACAACATGCGGCCTACTAATTTCACAGTCAGAGCAGAACTGAGGCTGGAAACTAGCCATATACAGCTTCACTGTAAAAAGGAGACACGCGGCAACCTGCCCCCTCCTCGTGCGTGCTTGATAGCGCTACCGCGACATCACTCCCCTCCCCTATTTCCCTTTGCTCGCACAGGAAGATGGCGCTCATCAAGCCACCATCCTTTTCTGCTCACCGTCGCACACTTTCATTCGCACACAAAGCATATAGCGCACAGGGTGTGATAGGATCTTATCGCACTTGGACTTTATACAGAACATGACTCTGTTCCACTTCAGTGGTCGCTCTTGGTCGCACGGCATGTTATTTGAGAGGTGCATTTGCAAGCAGCTGCTTGTAATTCAACCATTCGACCATCTGCATCTGTGGAAGTCTCCATTTATTGCCTCGGTATTCTTTCTTGGCAGCATTGAAATTTCGTTATATTGAAATCGTGTATAAACACACTTCATTATATTGAGATTCTAAATACATGGTGTTCTATAGACGGAGTTATAAAAGGGTAAATACTTCATTATATCGAGAATTTTGTTATATTGAAGTTCGTTATATTGAAGTTTTTTATATTGAGGTTTACCTGTATTAAGCTAACCTGAGCTTTATTTGTGAACAATGCTTGTACAATAGCGAAATAGCCACTATTTACCATGAGAAGAGTCTTGATATTCCAGAAAAAGACGTTAAAATGAAACACTGGTGGTGATGCCATTCCTAAAATTTTCACACCAGCTCTCCATGACATCATGGACATAGACTGCGCCTGCTATTGGCTAGTTAACCGTTTGTTGGTAAACAAAAACTACACTGCATTCTAAATGAACCAATAACTCAATCTGAGGAGTTTTGAAAACGTCTCCTGCACTAAAATGGCCTAAATAAAAAAAAATACTTTGAAACTCAGGATGCCACATTGATGAATCAGTGCTGAGATTTCGATACATAATTCAAGAAATGGAAACCTAGCTTTCATTTCTTTCTTTTTTTTAGGTAGTAATGAAAACGCTTTCACCAAATTGAGGAAAATTTATTTTTTTAATGTACTTGATTATTGTAAGCTGATTTAGTGTTGGTTTTTAGGGTCCCTGTAAAGAACCCCAGGTGTTTAAAGTTAATCCAAAGTCCTGCACTACAACACCTCAAGGTACCCCCTGTTGCTTAAAGATGTTGAACCCAATCAATCAATCAGTTAATCAATCAACAAATAAATAAATAAATCATTTGGTGCATATGACCACCCTACACTTGCGTGTGTAACATTTTTTTCTTTTCTTTTCTTTTTTCGTTTTTTCAGGAGCTTTGAGCGGAATGTGCAGACATATCGCATGCTGACGAGGGTGAAGCCCCCAAAGTCTGTCCTGGACAAGCCTGCGTCGGTGGGTTGTCTTTCTCAGATCTTCTGTGTTGCTTGAGCAATCTCTAAGCAGATATGTCAGTTGACGGCTAAAAATATCCTTTTGACTTCAATGCATACTGGGATTAGGCCCCAAAAAGGGTAAGTTACTTGTACATTATCGTTGCACAGGCATGTTACTTGTGCATTATCGTTGTAACTCTTTCACTTATTAAGTTCCATCCCTGTATTAAATGGGGACCCTTACCCTGTTGCATGCTGTATTGAAAACTTACAAATGTTCAGTACAGAGATTGTGGCTTGTGCATATGTTTGTTCCTCGGCTCTCCTATCTGCAGTGTCTCCAGATGATTGAAAACATTACAATAAATAAACAGATGTTCAAGAAGGTCTGTGGGAGGTCAGAAAAAACATCAGTGACTGACAGCATGTGAACCAAAGTCACTCTGTGTCCCAGTAGTTCACGGGCCATGTTCCAGGGAACTTGAGGTTTTCAAAAGTTTCATTATTAGGTTGCACATGCACCCAGCCTCCCCTGCATTTCACTCCTTTTAAGGAACAGTGGGCATCCTGTCTTTTTAATTTATGTATTTATTTATTTTTGCACTACTAGAAAATGCTTTGACAGCACAGATTGAAAACAAGGATGTAAAAATTTTTGCCCCACAAACTGAATTCATTGTGCACTGTGCACATTTCTTGACCATAGGGTCAAGAAATATTTTAAGCCCTCAAGAAACTCTCAAGCTAGCACATTCTTTTTTTTTTTTGTCCTCTGTTCATTTTTCTTTCTTTTTCTCTTGACAACCTCGTATTGTGTACATCTACAAATCCAAAGCAAGAGAGTGGGTACAGGAAGACAAAGGCTTGAAGTGATGAGCAGTAGTTGCACTAGGATTGTCACTGAAGCCAGCTTTTCGACAAAAGGATGTCTTCATCAAGGCAGCAACTGCTTTCTTTAGCAGTGTTTTTACGTGCGCGTAGCTCACTCTTTTCCCACTCTCTCAGTGGGGGAGGAGAATAAGCTGGTGCAGGGGAGTAAGCAGAAGTTGAATTGTTCAAAAAATGAAAGGGAGGGGGGGGGGGGGGGACAGAAAAAAACAGAAGAGGTGTTGGACCAGTGTTTAGTTGTTATGAATAGGCAACAGGTAGAGGTACTGTTACTTGTTTAAAAGCAGGGCTGAGAAAAATGGAAACAGATCCAAACAGGCAAGCAGTCCTGACAATGCAGGGAGCCCATCGTTCTGCAAAATGCGAAATAAGATACGCTGCTTGAAACTGTGAAAAGAAAAAGAGAGAAAAAAAGATTAAGTAAAAGAAAACAAAAACCAGTAGAAGAGACCAAGTTTTACAACATGTGTTCAGTTGTGTGTAAAAATACAAATCAGTCAACTTCAGTTAGTTCGACCCTGATAGGACCAACAAAATTGATTGAATTATCCGGTGGGTTGAATTAAACAGGATGCATAAAAAATTTGAACACATCATCAAATAATTTGGCAGTAATTGCCAGAATCTGACACAACCCCGAATCAAACGCGCACCCACTTTCTGTGTGTCTAAAGCCAAAAACTAATGTAGAAATTGCATTAAAGCTTCTGAGCAAAGTAGAAGTCTAACATGCACCCAATTTTTAATAAGAAAATTGTGTGTTGCACAATGGCAACCGGTTTTCTAATGTCAGTTTTGCAGCACAGTTTTTGAAGTCAGCGTCGCCGCCGTACATTTGTTTTATGCGGTAAAGCATACAAACGCCGCGAAGGCAGTTTTGGTTTCGTATCTTAAGTGTTAGAATCTCATAAACACCATAATCAGACATTGTGAGCTACAGTTATTGCTTGAAAATCTATCTAGGCTAGGCCTAAAATCGGTGTTTTCGACAGGAAATGACGTGTGTTCACTGCTTTCACTGTCCCCTAAGCTCCACTAAACACTGCCACTAAAGGGGTCGCTATTGGGGTCACTATAGGGGTCAGGTGCTTGCGTGCTGACCGGCCAAGTTCAAATTATCCGGCAAAGGCAAATTTTAGGATTGAAATAACGAAAGTTTGGGCCCATAGAAATGCATGGGTGCTGGCCGGGACATTCAGTCGGGATCGAATTAATGAAAAAATCGAATTAATCGGAGTCTAATTATAGGAAGTGTACTGTACACATTTTTCAAAAGCTTGAATTTATTGTGTGTGTTGAACTTGTAAATGAGATATGATTCTCTATATTTTCTGTCTCTGTGCAAACTAAGGTGAGACTGTAGAGTATGAAATTTAAGTTCGTCAGGATTGTGACTAGCAGGTTAAAATCTCTGTAATTAATAGTCTAAAGATCACAAGTGCCGATCTCGATGATATTAGGCCATGCAATGTAAAATTAATTGCTTATCTTATATATAATATTCTCGCAAATATTATTAATTTAATATTTCAAATGGGGATGTATCCTCGAGAACTCAAGCATGCCAAAGTTACCCCAGTTTTTAAAAAGGGAAATCGTTCATTATTAACAAACTATCGACCCATCTGTGTGCTGCCATTCTTCAGTAAAATAGTCGAGAGATAACCTCAACAAATTTAATATTCTTGCACGTTATCAGTTCGGATTTCGATCAAAATGTTCTACTGATCTCGCTCTAATATTTCTCACAGATTACCTAAAAAAAAAAGCTATTAATGATGGTAGCTTTGCCGGCTCTATTTTTGTTGACCTAACTAAAGCCTTGGCACAGTGGCAAACCTTTGAGAAACCTTTATTATCTGTCTGGGAGTCTACTGATCTTGAAAATGGTGCCTATCGGTAACTAATCTGCTCAAAATGCATATCGAAGTGATGGAACGTATAAGCTTTTGTATACAATCAAACAATTTTGCATCAAGTTTGGGACCTGAGTTTTTGCACACGCAGAACAAAAATGCACAGAACCCTAACCATAAACAGCTTCGCTGTAAAATGTGAGTGAATTCTGTTTGTTTGTAATCGCTGTATTAGTTGTTTTGTGTGGTGTTCTTGGTACAGCTCAAACCCTTCTCACCGATACATGTTCTCTTTTTATTGCTATTACCATGCAGTAACTTGTATATGGGCTCTTTTATTTTCTTTTTTTTCCCCCTTTTCGCTTTCTTTCTTGGCAGCTTTTTAAGCTTAGTAGGGTTTACCAAGCCAAAAAAAGAAAAAGAAAGCCTGGCAATCTCTGTTGTAAGGCAGTTCACGTCAACTCATCTCATTGCCTTTGTAGTCGTGCTGTCATTTATACTTCACGTTTCAGCAGGCGTAGTCATGTACAAAAGTCTGATCAATGGATTATTTCTGCAACTGAATATGGTGCAGTAAAACATTGTAGTGGACAGCATTGGGTCTGAACTGAGTTCTCGCTCTACTGGGACTTTTATTTTAGGCCGAGTCATCACAACACCTTACTTGAACCAGATAAGATCGCCTCACGAGAGGGAAAAAGGAACAAGTAACATGAACGTAAAAGTCATCGACAGTGGTTGAAGAAGGAATGTCGCATGAGCCATGGTTTCGACAAGTGGATTTGTCCTTGTCAGGGCAACAATTGCTTTCCCTAACAGCATTTCTGCCTTGACGAAGACGAGTCCACTTGAAGAAACCTTGGCTCCAGTGACATTCCTCGTTCAACCACTGCTAATCACTTCAGACCTTTATCTTTAACTTCTGTCTTGTTTGGATTAACATAAAAGCACCTTTAAGCCAACTGACATAGGTTTATCAATTTAGGTTGACGCAGCCAAGAGAATCTGTAAACTGGGAACTTAAAGGTTATTGATGGCAGCTTGCAGGAGTCCGCATCATGCTTGTTTACATGCATGCATAACATAGCACACACTGTGCAATCAGAAGCACCTGCTTACACCTCTACATAATCTGTTAGCGATAAAGCTACAAAAGCAGTCTGCGCTGCTCATAGGAGGCATTCTTTTGCAGGTGTTCACCAAGCATCCAACAACGGTCGAGCTAAATTAAATAGCTCCTACTTGTTTGAAAGCCCTGGCTTATTATTTACTCGCCAATGGTAGCAGCGAGGCATACCAGCTACAAGATGAAAATAACATTTTCCAGACAAATGCTGCTACGCATGGAAGCATGTTTGTGGCTAGTGCTGAGAGCTTGGATGTTGTTGTGTAGATAACTTCCACAGGGCACGTGTACGTTGCTGCTGTAAGGTAACATTGCCAACATCACTTATGTTTATTATGAGAGGTGTGTCTGGTTTGGCCATTTATCACATCTACTTTCTTTGCCATAAAATGCATTCATTTGGAGCCAGTGCTTACGCTTACCATAGGTGAAGTTTTGCTACCTGTAGAACAACTGTGAAGGAATTTCACTGTACTCCTTTCTATACTTCTTGCGCGCTCATTGCTTTCCTTTTTCACACGATTTCTAGGAGGGCTATCGAATGGCGGTGATGCACGCCGGCGCTCCGTGCTGTGGCATGAATGCTGCTGTCCGGTCATTCGTTCGAAACTGCCTGACCCGTGGAGATATTGTTTATGGAATCCACGATGGTGTTGAAGGCCTCGTTGAGGGCAACGTGAGTGGTTTTTACGTTCAACCTTGAGGTATTTTGGATGTTTTGAGAACACACAGGAATTATGCATTGTCACTGCTCAAGTGCACAAGCATACCCCTCGCATTCATAAAGTTCATATTATTGGTACTATACATTTGGAACGGGCGTACTTAATAAGCGTCAAATTGAGTACATGGCTCTCTTGTTTATGGCGTGATGTTGTAAAAATTGTGTTTTATACAGTACCGCGGAACACCGCCAGGGCATAGCCGCCGCGGTGGCTTAGCGGCTATGGTGTTGCGCCGGTAATCACGAGGTCACAGGATCAAATCCCAGCCGCAGAGGCCGCATTTCTATGGTGGGCCGAAATGCAAGAACGCCTGTGTCCCGTGCATTGGGGTCACATTAAAGATCCCCTGGTGGTCAAAATTAATCCGGAGTGCCCCACTACGGTGTTTCTCATAATCAAATCGTGGTGTTGGCACGTAAAACCCAAGAATTCAGTTCACCGCGAGGGCATCAAAACAAACGTGAGCAGTGATCTGTTCTCTGCATTTCGAGGGACACAATGCTAAAGAGTTTCATGCTGACTTGGAAGTGGTGTACGGTGACACTTCCCCCTTTGCGTCTCTCAACAGATCCATCCCATGGCTTGGCATGATGTCGCTGGCTGGGTTGGCCAAGGTGGTGCCTTCCTTGGAACAAAGCGGTGGGTACATGTTTTCGTTTTTCGGTTTGTTTGCTGTTGTGTAACATTTTAAGCTAATCTTAGGCTAGCTCATATGATTGCACCTACATGCGTTTTGAAAATTTTTATAATTAAAGCTGAATTAAATTTTGAAACGGTGTACAGTTGAGCCGCCGACGTATTCTGCAAGATCGGGTACGAGCAGCACGTCAACCAGGCATCCGGCTTTTCGGGCATTCACTACTTGGGGAGAGGTATTGCACGAACCACTATGCTTGCTTTTCAAGAAGCAAAACGAACAAAGCAGCACAAAACACCAAGCACAAAGAATAAAATGCTAAAGAACGCTAACATGTAAGCAGGTAGTGTCAGTCTGGCAGGTTTCTTTGTTTCCTTCCATCACTTCAACATTTCACAAAGCCTGCAGCTCTCTTCGAGTAATCCAGCTCAAGGACCAGAATTGAGCTGTCTGCCGCAGGCAGTTTTTAAAAAATTCTGTGTAGTCTAAAAAATCAAGTGCCTGGTATAAATGGCTGCCAAGGACAGCAATTTTTGCCCTGATCAAGATAAATCCCCTTGTTTAAATGATTGGCTTCTGCTCGTGCTTTTCTTGCTCGCCCACTGTTTGTCACTGGGCACTAGAATGTGATGCATTTGCCTTTTTCCCCATTTCTGTAGGACACTCCCAGGCGAATTGATGGAGCAAGTTGTGGCCAAGCTAAGGGAGTTCAGGATTCAGGCACTGCTTGTCATCGGTGGTTTCGAGGTAGGTGACCTTTTTTGGGGGAATCGTCTGCTGCAAGTCTGCTGGCAAGGATTTTATCGTACTGGCTGACTTGTGTAGTACCCACACTGCCAACTCTAAATGAAAAATTTTAGCTTTGGACCTGAACTTTATTTCACATCCGTACAACATATTTATGACGGAGACGCACAGACAAAATGACACTAGTTGAGCTTGACTGGGTCTGTGTCCCCTAATGATAATTGGCAACGCATACCAAATGTTACATAAACATAACATATGCATACATGAACACATGCATATATGTACAACACAAACTATGAATACAATATGCATACAAAATATATGTATTCATACAATGTATAGGTTCAATAACATTATTTTTAAAAAAAATATTTTGCCAGGCCTTTACCTCTGTGTGTTACACAGCTGCTTTACTTTTGCTTAAATTTCGTAACAAGGTCGCATTTTATAGTCTGCATCATTCACTATGACAGTTGGAACTGGTATTTACATTGTTTGTCTAGAAAAATTAAATTCATTCACCTTCATCTGTGCCCCTCTCTATAAGTGGTGGCCAAAAAATGGTGTCCATGATGTCTTTGGTTATCTTGAACGCCTGTATTAACAGGAAATTGGGACATTTGAGATTGGTTTGCATTACTCCAAGGGGGCTCGTCGGATGTGATGTAGACACCACGAAGAGTGCAGACGATGGCAACACTTTTTTTCTGGACAAACCAGACAAGTAACCGTGCCAAGTATTATATTGGATCAATCCAGACCATAAAATGAAATCTTGATGCATAGTTTAAGCTAAGGCAATACAGGAGTAAGCACATCTTTTTTAAAAATTTTGTGCTTGCTGCGGAAAAAATAATGATAATAAGATCACATGTACACAAACTTGACGCAGATAGGAAAGGCCATGTGACTTAGTGCTAGTTGCTTATTCGCCCTATTTATGCTTCTTTCGTCAGTTTCAGTGAACAGTTGATAGTATGTGCTTCATGTGTGTCTAGTGTCTTAATTCATTACATCCTAGTCCACAGTCCTGCTTCACAGCACCGTGTTCCATCATTTCTCAGAACCAACTAGCCCACTACAATGCATCTCTTTAAAAAGTTGATGGTAGAAATGCAGGTCACCACAGATAAAGTGTAGTGAGAAATTAAGCTAGTAGTTGGCATCTGCTCACCTCCTAATGTGCTGTGCACTAATGACGAACCACTGAACTATGGGTGGACGCACCAGTGAAGAATGACGGAGTGGAGTAACTCTATTGTAGCTGACGCATTGCCCTCGTATTAGCTGCAGCAGTGTTTCCATCACACATTTGGTAACTTTGCACTTTGTCGTTCTTGACTGGTGGTGTCCTTGTGTTTTTCAGTGGTTGGCCAATAGTATCCAGAACATTATACAAGGTGAACGTTGATAAATCTTGATTTATATGCATCACCTAATTTCTTCCTGTTTTTTAGGGCTACCACACAGTGCTGCAGCTTGCGGAAGGCCGGGAGCGGTACCCCGAGTTGCGCATCCCCATGTGTGTGATCCCCGCCACGATCAGCAACAATGTCCCAGGCACAGAGTTCTCCCTGGGTGCTGACACTGCGCTTAATGAGATCACTGAGGTCAGTCACCTGTGAGACTTTGCACCGTTGTCACTGAGTCACCCCCCCCCCCCCCTCATTTTGTTTTTCAAGTTGCAGCTACAATCTAATTTACAGCTGATGGCTGCATATTCATGTAGTACAAATGTTTTAAAGGAACTTTTATTTTAAGGTTGTTTGAGCTGTGAAAAAAAAAATTGGAAAGATATACTCGTGACAACAGCATACATTTGAGCTCTTAAAAAGATGGAAAAGGGACGTCCACATCTACAGAAATTACTTTGAGAATTGCAATTTGCGGTCACATAGCAAAACCCATGGACATGCTGGGAACATGTCCTTGCTCATGTAGTTAGTACACAGTTGTACTTTTGTTTTGCCCTCTCTCCCCCCCCCCCCCTTTTTTTTTTTGCACACCTCGCGATAATTCACGCCTTCATTGAACCATTTGGCATACAACAAATTTGCTGTTTCTGTTATGAACTAACACAGCCTTAAAGATACATTTGCATTTAAAGGTGCTTGTTACTTTTCTGATAATATACCTAAAAAATGCTTTTGCATCATGCTACCTCAAGTTGAAATTTATTGACCTGCTTCTGAAACCATCAACAGGTGACGACTTCAAAAAAAGAATTTAAAAATAAAGCCTTTCTCTTCACACCTCCTCTCGCGGTATTTGTTTCGATTTGGAAAACATATAATCTCGCACCTTCTCGCAGAAAACGAGCTTTATTATTTACACCTGTTAATGGATGCATGCCTCATAATGGTGCTCTCAATGTTTAGTCATATTGAAGAATATGTGTACAGAACTTTCCCGAAAAACACATGGCAACATGCAGACATATTGCTTTCAGTGTCAGCTTATGGCAGAATGACAACAACGATATAAAAGTAGTTAAGGAAATGAAATATTTTGTTGCACTTTTTAAAAACTTCTCTCAGTAAATATGATATGTAACCCCACTAGGCCTCACTACACGAAGAAAAAACTTTTTTGTGATTTACTGGTGCTAGTATCACTTCTGATTTCCTCAAGCACCAAAGTATATTACCATGACAAAGGGTCATCAGTTCACATCTTTAAATAACAGCTGGTGATCACATTGGCAGGCAAGGTTTAACAGCTAAAAGTGAAAGTAGCTGAACCTTGGATGCTCATATGAATGTGCAATATTCAGTGACAGGGAAAAATAGGCTTCGGAATGGCTATATTCTGTTTTGTTCGATGCTGTGGAAACTACAAAATAGTGGGGTTATACGAGTCTAACTCCATGCATTTCACAGTGCAAAAGTGCATCATGTCATTTTCACATCTGTGTCATCAGTTTGTCACGCACGAAACCTTCAGAATCAAATTTGGTTCAATTTGAAATCAATTGGATCAGTTGGAATCAATCAGTTCGAATCAATTTAGTCTGAGCTGTGCTTGTAATTGTTACCCAATAGTACCTAAAGTGTCTGTGTGTACACTGAAACAAAAGTGCACACTTTTATTTACTTGGAAATTCACCTCATTACTTCTCTGATGAATATCACATCAAACTTGCCCTTAGCTTTGTCCATAATAACTGCATAATAGTTACACTGGCATCAGTAATGCAGTTTGTAATACCATTGGAAATATTTGTGAGCGTCACCTAGTGCAATACACTCCAGTCTCATATCAGCTCTCTAGTGTTGCAAAAAACTGCGTTTGTTTCACAGTTTTTTATGAGTGTTTAAGCAGAGACTTAAACAACCCGAGCTCTGCAACTCTGCAAAACAACAAATCCAGTGAATGCGCCATCATATTCTGCTCAGTCGGCTTAGCTGCAGAGCAAGGGCTCCATCCTACTTTCTGTTGCCAGAATGAGCTTCGTGCACCCGCACACTGGCATTCCCGCGAAGTGGCTTTGTGCAACTTGTTAGTATAAAGTGCACGGCTCTGAATGAAGCATACTGTAACGATAAGCCAAAGCTGTCTGTTGCTTTGAGCTTTTCTTCTAAACTGATATTGCACGGTGCTGACCTCTGCCACTGAACTGCAGATTTGCGACCGCATCCGCCAGTCGGCTCAGGGAACCAAGCGACGTGTGTTTGTCGTGGAGACCATGGGTGGCTACTGTGGTTACCTGGCAACACTGGCAGGGCTAGCTGGAGGTGCCGACGCAGCATACATCTTTGAGGAGAACTTTGGCATCAAGGACCTCATGAATGATGTGATGCACATGCAGGTCAAGATGTCTGAAGGTGTCCAGCGAGGTCTCATCCTCAGGTGCGTGCATTCAGCAAGGCTTGCTTGACATGCAATGGTGGTGTTCCTTGTGTAATGGCAAAGATGATGCAAGGTTCTGACGACGCAAGTACACTCTGACATTGGTGCTGCTGCTCGGCACTTGAATTGAAGAAGGCCATACGTGCCTCTGCAAATCAGAGTAGTAGTCCCTACGTTTTGGTCATCTTGCCACGCACAAATCTAGCCAGAAGGCAAGGCTCCAGAAAGACGACTGTCGTCTGCTATTTTCTCTAACTTCAGCAGAACCTTTCTCTTTATTCCCAAGTGCACTGATTGTCCATCTTTCAAGTGTCATACTCAGGTTATATCACCACGTCCTTTGCCCTTCTTTCTGTAGTGTCCTTGGGAACTGAAACACGTATTCTGTGAGCATGGAGAGAGTGACCTTTTATTTATTCCTGTAATGCCCAAACGCTGTTTAACATCAAGGCAAGTTGTAACAACTTGTGAACCTTTATTTCCTGCCATGGAGAGTACATCCGTAAATTTAAAAAAATAATGAAATGTTATTTTAGTTTTTTGTTTCTTTTTGGTGTCCATTTAAGCTTGGTGCGTATTCATAATAAATTTTAGCTCTAACACGACAACACAAGAAGGAAACAGGACAAGGCACAGGACAAGTGCATTAAGCTTCCTACGTTTTAATCACCATTTTGAGGCACCAAACTTGGCGTAGTATACATATCCTCCTAAGACCCCTTGTACAATATATTTCACATTGCCTTCACCATTTTTTTGACATTCACTCAGAAAAGATTATGCAAAATATTCGTTCTGTGTATGAACTATGGTACATGTGTAACTGTAATGAAGTTGTTTACTTATATTCTTGTCAATCGATTTCAAGAAATTTGACATTAAATTGATCTAGACCTCTGTGTCATCCCAGGCTGCTGAACGCAACCTTGAGGTGTGTTTCGAAATCACTGAGATTGCATGACAATACTGGACGCGGCAGCCATATGGCGATGTACTACACATAGTTCCATCTTCATCTCTGCGTTTAAACAATGAAATACAGTTTTTACCATAGCAGACATGACGCGATGATGGAGATAGTGATTTTTTCACATACATGGAGATGCAGTTGTTGGCATCTAATCGTGGTATTTAAATTTTAAAAATTGTTTTTCAAGTTCATAACATAACAGTAGACAATAAAAATAACCTTGAAGACTGGTTATGTCCCATAGTTGTATTTGGGTCTCAGTAGGATATGATACAATGAGAAATGCAGGGCTAAGGTCTTGAAAAGAGCCTTGTTAATATATTTGTTTTTGCCATGTAGTTGGATCTGTGTTGCTTTTTTAATTTTCTTCACTTTTCTTTTCCATTTTTTTTTTCATTTTTTTAAAGCCAGCAGCAATCTCACAGGCTAATCTATGGATGATTTAAATTCCAGGCTCTAACCTTGTATTGTGTTGTAACCTTGTATTCATCTTATTAGAGGGACAAAAAGACAACATCCATAACTGTCCGTGAAAATTAAATTAATTGCTGCTGTTGCTTTTAGTGAGAGGCAGTGTTCCTCAGCATGCAAAGTTATTTTTAAAGAAAAGTTCATACATTTCACATTCTTTTAGCATATAGTTAATGCTATATCAAAGGGATTGCCAATAAAAAGCACATTTTAGTGTGTTGGTGGTGTGGGAACAATCTGTAATCAAGCTGGGACCTTGAAAAGGTTTTTTTTCGGGCAGCCCAAAAAAATGAATGCATGCCTTTTACTGCCCCCAAGGGCTCAAATCGCTACAGGCACGACCAAAATAGCTCTAAAGGCCTGCCAGAACACTTATTAGGTGTATCAGTGCTCGTACTGTGATAGGAGATGGCGGATGCACGTGTGTATAATTAAAGGAAACATACCATGTCCCATGACAATTGCCCCTTACCACTCTTGGTATGCTTCACCGCAATACTATTTGTATGCTTCACTGCGTAACACTTCTGTATTGAGGCAAAGCAGACTTTTAGGAACCGGCATTATGCAACGCGTTGTGTTTTCCGAGCTTCTTAGCCATTGGCAAAGATGACAGAGGTGGAGTCGGCACCATTGCTAACAGCAGCGAATTGTTTCAATGAAAAACACTGCACCAAACAGCAAGAAGCTTGGTAGCGAACGTCGAATTCAGTAGCTAGGCTTAGCGTTGCCACCGCGGTGCCTATGGCTGCCAGCGGATCTGCGTGCGAGAGCGCCGATTGGAGGCGGCGAGATAATCAAAATGGTGGCGGTGGTGGCTTCGATTAATGCCGTGTCACACCTGCGGTCATGGAAAAAAGTCCGCAAAATCGGACGGCAAAGGTTACTGCGTCCGAAATTTCAGACATTAATTCTTATACATTGACTCTATGGGACACGTGGTGGTGCCGCAAAGGCGTCCGAATTATCGGGCATGTCTGAAAAATCAGGCGTCTGGAAATTTGGTCACTGACTGTAGTTGCCACATCTACATTTTCTCTTTATTTAAATCGGGAAGTAGGGTGTGCATCTGACTAGTGTGCTCTCCAGTTGGAGCACTATAGGCTGTGAACAAATTATGGCAAAATAAAAGGGTTTAATTATAACTATCACAAGTCAGGGTTAAGTGGTCTGTGTATTCCATCCTATGATGCGCATGTAACACACACGCACACACACGCATGCACCTACATACACACTCATGAAGAATGAAGTGTGAGCTATTATTAGTATACGCCAATCATCATCATCCTGTTTTTATATCCACTGCAGTACGAAGGCCTCCCCCTGCGATCTCCAATTGCCCCTGTCTTGCGCCTGCAAATTTCCTAACTTCATCACCTTACCTAGTTCTCTGCCATCCTCGACTGCGCTTCCCTTCTCTTGGTACCCATTCTGTAACTCTAATGGTCCACCGGTTATCCATCCTACACATTACATGGCCTGCCCAGCCCCATTTTTGTAGCGGGAGCTACATTGGCCATATTCTCGCCGTTTCGCTTTGGTCGGTAGCCGCACCGCGAGCTGAGCCATTGCCTAGCAACCGCCGCAGCTGGCAGTGCCGCTCACCACGCCATCTGGCATGACATCAGAGGAGGAGCCGGCGCATCGGCGTTGCATCGCTGGAGGAGCCGGCGTTGCATCGTATATATAGAAGGGCTGCTCGGTGGGATTCGTCGGGAGATATGGAAAGTGAGTCGGAGAGACTGAAAGAAGCCAGGCTTCATCGTCGGAAAGAATCCAAGAGGGGACAGCGAGCCGAGGAGACGGAGGAAGAACGAGTCACACGCCTCAAGAAGCATTGCAAGTACGAAGCGGCCAGGCGAGTGCATTCATATGAGCATGGTTCGTTGTTTAGTTCGGTATCTCGTGCCAGGGCCGCGGATCAACGACGGAATAAACCATGAAGAGGCAGCGAGCTGCGGGGACAGAAGAAGAACGTGCTCAGCGTATCGAACAGAGACGGCAGAGTGATGCAGCTCGGAGAGTGCCGCACCTAGCCACCGATACAACGCAGCTAGAGGACGTGAAGGCTCGCCGTGTGACAGAACATGTGATTTGGTTGGCTGAAAGTTCAAGAACGACGCGCATGTTCCATACGGACTTTACAGACAATCCATTTGGATTTGCGTGTGACATTTGCGAAAGACTTTGGCATAACCATACCTCTCGCTACGCACACCCAGGCATAACTGAGTTAAGCCACAGCCAATTTTTTCTCTTAATGTCCATTAGAATATCAGCTATCTCAGTTTGTTCTCTAATCCACACAAAGCTTTCTTCCTGTCCCTTAATGTTAGGCCTAACATTTTCCGTTCCATCGCTCTTTCTACGGTCCTCAACTTGTTCTCGAGCTTCTTTGTTAACCTCCAAGTTTCTGCCGCATATGTTAGCAATGATTGTACACTTTTCTTTTAAACGACAGTCGTAAGCTCCTAGTCAGGATTTGGCAATGCCTGCCGTATGCACTCCAACCCAATTTTATTCTTCTTTAAATTTCCTTCTCATGATAGGGTCTGCTGTGAGTAATTCACATAGATAAACATACTCCTTTACAGACTCGAGAGGCTGACTAGCGATCCTGAACTCTTGTTCCCTTGCCACTATGATTGATACACCAATCATAGTGGCTAAATAATTTGAAGTTTCTTATAGTATCTAAATGCTTTTTCATACCCTCTAAATTGCCGTCTAAAATGTTTCGCGCGTGTGCCGCTAGTTCGTTTAGCCTATTATAATTTTGAACCCTCCTTTTGTTCTTAATTGTGTGTGGGCTTTGAATTTACATTCTCGTATCCTTGATGGACATCCTTTTGGCAGATTCTCATTGTAAGAATGTTTGCTAAATGGGTGTTTGATGGACAGAAATTTCTTAGGTTTTGCACCTATCTTTGTGTCTGAATGCTATGTGCATCTTGAAGTTTTGTTGCAAAACAGTGCTTCCTGCATACTCACTTGATCGAGGCGTGTCAGTTGTTGATTTCTCTCTACCTTTCAGAAATGAAAAGGCCAATGAAAATTACACAACAGACTTCATCCACCGACTGTACAGTGAGGAAGGAAAAGATGTGTTCACTGCCAGGCAAAACATTCTGGGTCACATGCAACAAGTAAGTGGCTTTACAATTTTACGTTAAGTGTTCCGTGTATGCTCTCCCATCATTCCAAAATACTATCCTGGTTGGTAGAGCCGAAAGCTGGGGGAATTAGGGACCATAGTCACCTTGAAACGGAGCACAAAGAAGGGAGAACACAACATAAAGCAGATATCTGTTGTCCATGTTTCTTAGGGAGGAGTTGAGTCTTAAACCAAAAATTGTTCAAAATTTTCCAATGCAAATTATGGTCTTGAGGACTTGTAGATATATGCAGTAGTATGTTCTTATTTCGAATATTAAGTCTATTTTTGTTTACTTCAATTGGTTCTAATTTTATGCAAGTTTCTTTTACTTAATATTATGCAGTAATTTGCTAAGAATTGATTCCTCAGATTTCGCTAAACAGTGTAGCAGTGAATTCTGTATGTTTACAGAATCCAATAAGACCAACCTTATTGCTCTGTCTACACTAGAACAAGAGTTATGAGACTTCAATGTTGACACTGAGTAGAGTATTTTTCTAAAAGTCTTCTTCGAAGTCTCGTGATTCGTGTTGACAAAAAGAACACTTATGTCAACACAAAAGAGATGAAAATGGCAACACAAATGCCGATTATATAAACTGAAATGTTGCATTGTGCAGAAGGGAAAGGAAACTCACCTTTTTCTCTACGAATGCTTTAGAGGAGGCAAGTGAAAGGCCTTAATTGCATACAGTGCTAATGGCTCACTCCTTTGCGTTGCCTGTCTGTGTGCAGGGTGGCACACCGTCGCCATTTGATCGCAATTTTGGCACCAAGACGGCCACTCGGGCCTTCGAGTGGCTTGTGCTACAGCTGAAGGCCAACTTGCAGCCAGATGGTACAGTGAATGCCATCGCTCCCGAGACTGCATGCCTGCTGGGTCTCATCCGGCGGCAGTACTACTTCACGCCCGTGCAGGATCTCAAGTCGCGGACCGACTGGAAGTACGTACACTCACTTGGTGACACACATTTGCACAGGAACTACGCACATCTAGCTGATCAAACAGAGGTGCTGCATGTGGTGTTTCCAGATGCAGAACATGCAGTTGGCATCAAAAGTTTACAATCCGTGGGATCTAAGAAAAAGCGGAATATTTTTTTCAGTCTGGGTGTACAACCTGGTAGTCGAACTTCATCGTAACAATCAAGGGATATAACTAATCATGTCACATAACAAAGTAAATATAGAATGTTTCTCTCTGATATCAGCGTGTAACAAGTACAGTAGACTTTCTTTAATTCAGCTCCGGTTAATACAGTAGTCCCCTTGATAGCAGGCACATTCATGCAATTACCACACAATCTATTCGGGCAATTCTCATGCGGACTTATGTGCATATACATTGAATTAACAAATAGCAGTTTGCAATACTGTGGTTATAAAGCATAAACAGTAACAAAGCATACGCATGGAAATCTGTGCAGGTCACCTGTTGACTGTAGTGGTGTGCCGTCGGTCACACTGCAACTGGCACAACATTGCTTGGTAATTGCTCCTAAATTTAGTTGCGGCCACATTCACACTGCAGCAAAATCAAACAGTTGCTGGATTTCTTTTGGGTGAACATAATTCGAAATGGTGCACGTACACCACTTGTCATCACATGCATTTAGTCTTTTTTACTCTTCCTCTTCTAATAACTTCTTTAAGAGCCCCAGTTTGTGCATCGTCGACAAGGTGGATTGCTTTCGTCAGTTTCTTGTGTTACGTGCTCCTCACTAGTCATAATCATTTGCACTCATTCCTACCCACCCTGAAAACCTTTTAAGACATTCAGTGGACGAAATCTGATTCTTAGCACACTACACTGCTTGCAGCCTCTACCGGTCACACCTAGGTGGCCTAATTTCATCTCTCTTCCCTTCCTCTGCGTGGCTTGCGTGTGGAGCATTCTCTTAGCAAGCACTACCCAGAGTAACTGTCCTTCCAAACCTGCATGTGCAGTTCATACCAAAAAAAGAAAAAAAGAAAAAAAAAGCTTGCATTTTTTTGTTGTACTTCCAAACAGGGCCACATCTCGTGTGACCGAAGATCAATCCGAGTTATATTGTACCAAGCACTCTGTAAAGTTGGCAACCACATGGAATGTGTTTTTGGCGCAATGCCACCACATGTTTCCATGCTACCTGATGCGAAAGCCATTCAGCCCCGACTGCAGCATGTGCATTGAATGCTATTGAATGTGCATCGAAACGTTGGAAACATATTCCATGTAGCTGCAGCGTAACACGTCG
Source organism: Dermacentor silvarum (assembly GCF_013339745.2). Taxonomy (NCBI): domain Eukaryota; kingdom Metazoa; phylum Arthropoda; class Arachnida; order Ixodida; family Ixodidae; genus Dermacentor; species Dermacentor silvarum. The sequence goes on along the minus strand of NC_051157.2, from coordinate 113,554,487 downwards.
TAAAATGAGAGCTCACACATTCATACACTCTAGGTTTGGATCACTGCGCATGTAATTTGTGCTACACCGTGCACACATCTGGAAGTAACTACGGTCACTTTTGGCATGTGTGCACATTGCCTTTAGAATCTGCATGCCTTGGTATTGTACAGTGGCACTTTAAGTGTGCACCGAAACCATAGAACAGTACCAAAATATTTAGGATTGATCTGCTTATTTCTTGTTTTGATCAGAGTACCATGCATACATGAGAACAATTGGATAGATTAAAAATATGAATCTCAACAACACGATACTTTATGCTTTGATCTGCAACTTTTATACACCTTTCCTGTTTCAACTATTGTTTCTTCATGTTTTACTTAAAGGGGTCCTGAACCACCCCTCGGGCTTGGTAAAAAAACATAATCCGCGGATAGCATACACTGCTGTGAACATCTCAGCCAAGTTTTGCAGTCATGCGCAGCACGTGGAGCTCACAAGCGGAGTGTGAAGTCACCTTTCTTTCAAACCATATCTTTTCAACAGAAGCCTGCTCCTCGCTCTTTTCTGGATGCTTTATTTCGTAATAAAGTGCCCAGAAAACGCGGCTACTATTGGTTGACAGCTGACGTCAATCAAGAAGGGTGTTTGGATCAGTGAGCTTCTTTCTACCGTTACTGTGTATACTTATTGACCAAGTTTAATAAATAGGCTGAAGTAAGCGAAAATTTGTTTTTGAATTTCGATAATAATTACGTACTTCCGGAAGAAGCCAACTATTGTCTGCTCACGCTTGGCCGCGGCCGTGTGCATAGGAATTAAACTTTGGCCGCCCTGCTTACCGGTGTCGTAGCTGTTGAGTCTCGCTAATTTCTACTGGTTCTGAATGCTTAACTAGCCTCAAACCACGTGAAACTTAAGGTCAGACAACATGCACACTTGCCAGCGCGCGCCGAGTTCTGGTCGCTCCTGGTTAGACGCCTTGGCAGACTTATCGATAGCACTTCAACATGCGCAAGTTGGATGTGGCTACTACCCGTCGGTCAAGCTGGTGAAGGACAAAGCCAGTCAGCACCACGGTCAGACTGCAGCATATGAACGCGAGCATGCGCTCAAGCCCTGTCATGCACAAAGCAAACGCTGCACATGCACACTGCAGTTGCATGTAGCTGCGGTCTGCTACGTAGCATAGATACCGCGGCTTATGCGAGGTGCCACAACAAGTCCACTGGCTAAGCGTTACTGCGGCTCACTGAGGACAACCACATTGGCTCACGTTTGGTGTGTCGTAGGTGCCAAAATCGGAAGTAGTGGAGTCTACGTTAACATCCACAATCAAATTTAAACTGTGCGCCACAGTGCCGTTCAGTAGGCGGAGCGTTGTGGGCACGCCCCACTCCGTCATAGCCTTCACAGTGCAAATCTTTGAAGAAGGAGTGAAAGCACCGCAAAGGTCGTGTTTGATTGCCAATAAATCCGCTTCTGCTGAACGCATTGAAGTACTTTTTGCAGAAAAGTATTTCTGAAATAGCCTATTTTAACTTCAAATACATTTCTCGACATCTATAGGAAGTGGTTCAGGGCCCCTTTAATGTTTAGAGGCTTTAAAAAGTGTTAGCCCTTTGTTTTGGCAATGGCAACAGTCATTGCTGTTACCAAATGTGTGTTGTTACCAGTTTGCAGGCCTCGTAGTGCAGGTGGAAAATTGTAGCATCAAATGCAGTGTAAACAACACTTGTGCTCTTTGAAAAAAAAAAAAATAACTAATGTTTATCTTCCCTCATGTTTTTAGAGTTAAGAAGAGCCGACATCTGTTTTTGCTGGCATCCTTGCAGGAACTCAAGGCAGTGTAATACACTCAGTATAAAAATACGCTGGTAGATACTTAGCCGCTGCATTTACCACTTGTTATTTTCATTTTTTGTAAAACCACATTGCCAAGTTAAGATACGAATTTTAAATATTGCACCATTGGTAAGAAGGGTTAGAAAACATTTTTATTTGAGGACCAAAATAATACTCGCAGTCTCGAACACTTTTCTTTTCTCCTTTTCTCCAGATTTATCTTAAATGACCACATATGCATGGTACCTGTACATCTGCATTCAAAGCTGAACTGCATGTGTTTTTCTTTTTCTTTCTCCCCCTTTATGCAACTGTCTTCATGATAAATAGATCTTACTTTGAGGTAGTGCTTTATAGCTCGCTACATTATCTTATTTGTATATCTTCATTGTATTGGAATATAGTTTTGTCCTTATAGACAGTTTAATACTAATAGATGGTGTACAACTATACGAAATAAAGACAGAGATCATTGTTTTTTAGACAGAGGGAACCAGGCTATTGGCTGCTAAAAAAAAAGAAAAAAAAAACAGATTGCCACAGTGTGGAATAATTTTTGTTGGAACACCAGAGTGCCAGAAAGCTTAATATTGCACTTCAGAGCATACTTAAAAGGTTACATGGCATGTTTTTCATTAGTCGAACACAAGTTCTTCTTGTAATGAGACATGTTCAGTGCGGACGACAGACAACAGGGCACTGGTTGTTGTCTGTTTTCTTCATGTTGTTTAATTTGCGCTGGACATGCTGTATTATGGCTATCACCAACAATACCAACGTCATGTTGTATTGGAATGGTTACTTACGGCTGCCACAGTCATGTTTTAATGCCTCGTGGTAGTTTTTAAAACGTTGGAAGCTAGTTGTACACCTCCTTGCCAAACAGAAGCAGCTGCAGGCCACTTGCTAGTCCAAGTTAGACTCATAGCTTCTACCGAAGACGGTGGCTGAAGTGCGAGGAGAAATTTGGCCAACACAAGTTGTGCACGTCACCAAGAGAAGCCACCGGAGAGATGAAGATTGCAGAGCTCCACACGTTTCCTGCTGCCTGTCTGCATGTAAATACCTTTCTAACTTTTTTTTTGTCTGTCTTCTGTTTTCTTTTTTTTTGTGTGTGTGTTAGTTTTAACTTCCTGAATGCTCTCATACTTTATATTTATTTTTGTGTGTGCATGTGTTCTTGCCAGCTACGATGTTTGTTTGGTGCTGGTTTGGTAGATGGGGGCTGGTGCCTGAACACCTACTTGCAAATGGCACATGCTTGCCTTTCTTGCATTTGTTTCTCCTATGCAAATCAGCTGCACTGCCATTTCTTTCTTTAGTAGTGAAACATCGGTGACATTGCAGATTTGCAAATGGTAAGGAAAAAAAAATGGATGCTGCTTTCTTAGTTTACATTGTGCACTCATGATGGTTTATGTGGTTTTGCAGTTTTTCTTTTGTCAGTTTTCACTGTTTTATTTTGTACTGTTTCACATTTATTGTTCAAGTAGATATTAGCATTGGCATGTTTATATATATTGGTACCTGTGGACAAAACCTTCATTGTTTATCTGGTGCCTGCACATTTGTAACTGTAGGATATCCCTCAGTTAACCCTTTTGCTAACAAGATAAGAATTCTGTGCAGATAATTACTTCATTTGTCTATTCTTGCTTTGTTTGCAACATCAAGCCTAGTTCAAAAACATTTGAAAGCAAATTACTGGCAATGTAAAACTTTCCAAATTACATTCATTTGCCAGTGTGCTTGTGTTTAGCGCATTCGGTAATGGGCAGCGATACGGTCAACTATGAAGTTGGTGTTTCACGAGCATATACCATGACAAATTCCAAGGCAAACATACCACAAGTAAGCATGTAAAATAATAACAAATACCAAAGCACCTTACATAAAAGTATTTTCTTTGTTTTAGCACCAGATTTTGTAAATTGCAAAATAAATAGACTAAATATTCGAGCACTGAAGAAACATTTTACACCCCTGTAACTTTTTTGAAGCGGCATGAGTTGAACACAGATTTTTTCTGTGCATTTTCTGAATTGTTCACAAGTTCATAAGGTACAGCTTGTTATGTGATCTTCACTACAAGGACTAATGACTAATGCATTCTTTTTATTATGATGTTTTATGATTATGATAGCTTTTATTCCTTTTCATCAGAACGGAATGTGTGCTTGATATGTTTTAATGAACCGGATAGCAAAATGAATACATGCACAGTTGTCCTTGAATAATGATTGAATAACAAGATTGAATAACAAGAATTATACAGATATTTTTATAATATTGGGGTCAAACTGAGTTTTGTACACACAGAGCCAGTGCGAATGCAACTGAATAGTGAGGATAGAAAAAGAAACAGTCCAGCAGAGGGCATTTTTTAATGAAAGTTATACGGTAACCATTATAATGCTCCCGAATTGCATCATAAGTTGAACATCATCATTGGGAGAGACCTGCAGCATTGCCAGTATTACATGCAAAACTTTGTAATATACGGTGCAGTCCACTTGCATGAGTTTTGCAGTTAACTTTTTACTAGCCACATTATTTTGAATACAATGTAACGTAAATACCTTGAAGTGCCCAAGTTTCTTGCACATGTGACTCTTAAAAACGTTGTTTCCCAGGTAATAGTAATGGGAATATCAGTTGCATCTGTATGGCTGTCTTTGCCAGAACAGCGGAAAGATGCAGTAAAATAATAGTCGCAAAGGCCAGTCCTTCGAATCACTGTGTCCGATGACTAAACAGTGGCACTTTTGACCTTATGCAGTATTTGTAATCACTAAGCACATGCACAGAATTGAATGCAAGCTATGATCAGGCAAAATGGAAGAAATTCAGCATGAGATACTTACCACGTGCATGGAGCTTGCCTAAACAGTTTTAGTCAGTGATTGATTTCATGGCAGTTAGAAGAACACTTTCCCAAAATGCATCCTGTCGGCATCCTTTTGGTTGGTTTTCTCACAATAACCATAAAAGCAGGTTTTACAGTGACATAGAGAATTTTCAATATACCGTACTCTTTTTATGTAGAGGCATCATCATACCTGCCAACTTTCCTAAATTTTTCATATAGTTTAAGAGTTGGGGCTCCTTAGTAGGTCGTTAGCAGGTGTGCATCATGTTTCTGGCAGCACAAAGTGAGGAGGACGGGCTGTGTGCAGAGAAGTAGAGGTGGGTGGGAGTTTTGCGCAGTTGTAGACCACCATGGATGGGCTGCTTCACAGTTCAGTCCCAGTGCATACTTTTGTTTAATTCCACATGTACTATTATTGCCAAGTGAAATGTGAACACTAAAACAAAGTAAAACACCTCTCACAAATAATAACTCAAGGTAGTGATTTCAAATTGCTATGTATCCAGTTTAAAGAACTAGTGCAGGCCTTAAAGCAAACATACAAGCAGAAGTCATGGCAAAGTCGCACAACGTAGCTAAAAGCAGTAAAGGAGTGTTTGTTATCTCTTACTTGTGCACATTTTATTTGTAATAGGGCAGCATTTTGGCTTCCTGGCTGGGGATCATACTCAGCGATGTCTTGCCAGCTTTCCTCAGGCTATGCTTACTTCCTCTTCTGTGCAACTTCAGTCGTCATTGCTTTCTTGTTGCTTTTTTTTTTTGCTTGAAAGTCTTATTCCTGCACAAATCCACGTCAACTTTCTCATTTCCTGTACTTGAAACCTCTATACGATAAAATTCTCAGCGGGAAGGTCTGTGGTGTTTGGGCCACTGTTCATGCGCCAACTCTCCCTTTCAACTTGACCAGTATCTTCTTGACCCACAGAGCACCTGAAACATCCTCCACATTCCTTTTCATTGTAATTAGTCTTACCTTTAGGAATCATCAAAGTCGCCAAACTGCATGTCTTCGTTTGCATGTTTGTCCCCTGGTTAACTGCAATAGGTAAAACAATCATACCATGCCTAGAAGCTTAGTTTCTTTATAGCTTAATGTGATTTTGAAGCCATCTGCTAGTAAGTACTGTATGCTGCGTCAAATAAGGAAGCCTGATATAAATGGCTGCTTAAGCTAAACAACCGGTCTTTTTGCACTAAAATTTAGCAAGGACATGGGAGTTCATGCAATGACATGGGAGTTCAATCCGGTGCCTGGATGCACTACTATTTATCTATCTTTCCCAGAAAAAAAAAAATCAGCACTGCATTGCAGCTGTGCAGAAGAAAATATTTCATCTTACTGAGAGGAATGAGGATGATGCTGTCCTGGCAAGTTTAAACACCCACTTCATGGACAGTGAAATGTGGAGTGGTTTCACTCTACTGTATTTCTTCAGCAGAAAAAGGTTCAATTTTTTTCTTATCTGGCATTGCCATAGATATATGTACCTCTGATTTGTTCTGCATGAAACAAGCAAGGGCTGCATCCACCCATTGTATCAAACAAAGGCCACGCTTACCGTATTTTCCGGTCTATAAGTCGCACCTTTGTACAAGATGCAACCCCCTCAAACCGGCAGCTTTTCCGGAAAAAAACGTATATAAGTCGCACCGGTGTATAAGACGCACCTCTTCGTTCGGTAAGCAATATTTAAACAAAAAATTGTGACGTTTCTTTTCGTGAACGCGGGTCACGCGCAAGCGTATGGGTGCCATATATTTCTGCGCCAGGCGCATTTCTGGTGTCGTGGTTGCCGCGATGTTCCGTATAAAGTCCAAGGACGATAATCGTCCCCGTGCGCCATACTCTGTATGTGCGAGTAAAAGCGTCCGACGGTGAGCTGAATCGCGCACAAGGGAGGAAAGCGGGAAGGCAGCGCGGGAAGGAGGGAGGGGGGGGGGGCGGTTTGTACTGTGGTAGCAACTGCGTAGTTTACGCACTGGCACGCGCCGTATCTTGACAGCGATCTGCAGATGCGACGAATTCAGGGGTCGGCCGACTCGCGGGCGGCCTGCCACCGCTTGCCTTGCTGCTTCATCCTTCTTGCACGGCGCTCAGGAACTCGATCACGAGAAGAACCCGGCCACTCGATAGCGCGCTCAGAACACATAGCAATTACGTCAACCAGCGTGCTTCGCGTGGCCATAACATCGAATCCGATTTTGACGGCAGTTTTCCCGGGGAAAAAAACTAACGTACAAAAGTCGCACCATTCTATAAGACGCACCGATGTAAAATTCAGAAAAAAAATTTGTCTTATACACCGGAAAGTACAGTAAATGCAACATCCGTGTAAAATTTGACTGCAATCAAGTCAGCACTAGCTAGAAGAGTCATTTGTATTGGACAACCTTATCGATGCAACATTCATTATGTGTGTCATGGATGCCCGTGATCAAAGTATGCAGACCAAGAGTTCTAAAGAAAAAAAAAAGCGAATTCCCTCAAAGCTTTGACATGTAACCCGAAACTGAAGACTGAAGTTCAAACTTGGCATTGCAAACATTACACTGCTTTCATCAGTTTTGTGTTGCCAGTCGTAATTGGCAAGATTTTTTTTTTTTTGAGCCCTGGTTTGCACAGTTTTGATCACGGGTGCATATTGAAGAGAGAAGATAGTTATTGCTGTTTAGTAGTCAATGGGCACTTATTTCCAAAATTTATTTGTTTATGCAATTGCCCCTCTCCTTCCACATAAGCCTGCTTAACAGCTAATTAGTATCTTTAGGCCAACTGTGTTGTTGCACCAAGAGCACTTTTAATTTACCCAGACAGCTCAGCATGATAAACCTGCATATTTAAACCTGAATGATAACAACATAAAGAGACTTTTTGTATGGGCGTTCCAAGCAACTGTTAAGATTCATAATTATTTCCTAGTTAAGCATTGACTCGTGTGAAATAGCTGTACATTTCTGTGCAATGTTTGAAGGACAAATTTTGCTCAATATTAAACAAGGAAAGCAAAGGCTGGGTAAAGGCTTTCATGTAGTCATCTTTATACTGGTTTAGTTTATTGCTTTCTTTCTCTCTTGATATGCATACGTACCAGCTAACCAGCTTCACTTCTGTTATAATTGGGCATAAATTATTTACCAGCAGCAATCCTGCAATCTAGATAACAATTCAGTGTCGAAATTAGAGAAACAGGAAGAAACAGGCGAGAGTTATTGGTTGCAAGGACTGTGCAGCCTTCATAACAGTTGTAGCTGCATGTTCAGTTGTGTTCAGCAAGAGTGCAGCGCTGTGCTCTAACCAGTTTGCTGCCAATTCAACCATGTAGCTACATCAGCAAGAACTACGTTTTGCTGATGCTTTGCAAGAAGGACACAAAGGTACCTGCTTGTATGGGTATTGTAAGTAAGCTTGCCGATGGGAGACGACTGCTGGGAAAAATTCTGAAGCTTTCAATGCCACGTTTGACCAACATTCCTAGGATGTCACTGTAGGTAATATAGGTCAACACTTGTAAATCACTGCTAAAGTAGCTAAGCTCTGCCTTGGAACTCCACAAGAAATGGGACCCTTCCTATCACCCTGATGCCCACTAGGCAAAGTCTGCTGCAATAAGTGCCCAGAAAACTTCGGTGCAGACTGTTGACCTCCGAGATCAGCATCTGCTTTTTCAAACTTCGTCATGATTAGCATCACATTTCAAACAATAAATAGCAGCCACATGTGTGGGTTGACTTTCAAGGTTGAAAAGGCGCGTGCGCAAACTGTGGAGGACATGTTAGGTGTGACCAATCTTCATTGTTTGCCATGTGGTTGTGCATGCTGCAAAGTTTGCCCAGTGGGCGCAGAACATAAAAGAGTCACACGCAACTGGGCTTTTAAGCAGGTGACATAGTAACCCAGAACTTATCTGTCATCTAGTTTTATCTTGCTGTGCCATTACTTGCTTTCTAAGTCTATACAGTTCACTTTCCTTGAGACATGTGACACACAACTTTTGGTCTTTAGGAGGTCATGCAATGGATCCGAATTCCAGTGAGGCCAGCATACTATAGACATAGCTGTTTTGCTTGGTCTGATTAATTTGTCATACTGCTGGCCTGAAAGATACACATACACACACTCTTTGTCCTTTCCACCATATCTAGTCAGAACTCTGCATGCAAAGGCCAGATTTACAAGAACCCTTAGCAGCCCCAACCTACACCATTTTAGCTTTAATTGTGCAATAGAATTCCTCATAGTTAATGTACACATTTTCCTTATTTTTGCCCATAAGCTGAGGTCTCACAATTTAATTTCATATTTAAATTTTGTTATTACAAAATGCTGGAATAGCACACACATGCTATGGAGGAACTAATTGTGTGACTGGTTTGCAGTGCCAGTCTTTTATAATCTGTTGGTGGGTATTGAAAATTATGAAGTTGGGTCAAGCTATTTATATTAACTGGTTTGCATCAAGCTACAAGATACAAGCCTGAATAATTGTGCTGATTATTGTGGTGAGGCATTATTTCATGTTATGTGGAACATAATAAAGCTTATATCATGTCACAAAGGATAAAAGACTAAGCAGTGAGAATATAACTGCCTTTTCTGCCTTATTTATATAAAATGTCTGAAATTCATCCTCTTAATTGTGAATCTTGTTGTTGTTCATAACACTGCATCATCTTGATCTTTGCAGCCATTTTAATTGACCAGTGGTGTCAAAATTGCGCCTTTTTTTGCTGGACTGCCTACTAGTCACATTCATCGCATCTATTGCTTAATGAGCATGATGAGGTGACCTTGGTTCTTTCTGGTCACCAACTTTCAAAAGCATGCATACGAGAATTATGGTATTTACCTACCATATTCTAATGTACATAGTGTCGAACGCCTTTATAGTTAAGTTCCTGGGGCCTCCGAACTCATTCGTTATAAAGGTCACTTGTAAATATTGCACACCACACGGCTCACAATAGAACTGGGACAGAATTATTTCTTTATTATACAGGTCATTTTGTTGTAGAGGCGTTCGTTGTAAAGGCATGCGACTGTATTCAGAAGTGTGAAATATATGCATATCTAAATACGGCATGTGCATTAAAATCGGGTGCAGTGCTGAAATTGCACAATGGTTCTTTCTCTTGACCACAAGAATAGGGTATAGGTGTTACCAGAGTCCTTCAATGCTTTTCATCTGGTCATGAAACTTCCCCGAAAGTTTCATATAGGGACAGAAGGTGACACCAGAGGCGTTGGCATAACTAGAAGGTGAACAATCTGTCGTGCCAGATGGCCGGGATGCGTGATCATGCAAATCTTTCACGAGGAGAGGCACTTCTCCATTTATTTCAGCATGTTTGTAGAGTGAACATGCAACAGGAACTTTGGCAAAATAATTTAATGTGCCGTGCATTTGTGTTTAAATTATACACGGCACCGTTTATGATTGACGTTGCTCTCCCCCCTAGTAGCCTTCCTTGCAGAAACTTTAGTTTGGCTGTCTCTATTTGCACTTTGTCTAGTTAGTTATAGTTGGATAAGTCAGTTATATTTGGTTAGCTAGTTCAGTGTGTTAGTTATTAGTTGATTAGTTAGATAGGTTATTAGCAAATTATTTTGTTATTTCAGTTAGATAACTTAGTTAATCAGTTGGTTAGCTTTGCTAGTTTGATTAGTTAATTAGTTTTGTTAGTTACCTTACTTATTTAGTTAGTTTAGTTGGTGTATTATTTAGTTATTATTATGTAATTAGTTCATTGGTTGAGTTGATTTTGTTACTGTAGTCTGTTACATTACTTATTATTGAGTTTAGTTAGTTAATGTAGTTCTTGGATTAGTTAGTAGGGTAGCTATTAGCTTGATAATTAGTTTAGTAATTACCTATTTGGTTAGCTTTGTTAGTTTAGTGATTAGCTTGTAATTAGTTTAGTAATAATTAGTGATAATTTGGCAATAATTAGTAATTAGCTTAGTAATCAACTGGTTAGCTTTGTTAGTTTAGTAATTACCTATTTCTTTGTTTAGTTATTCAGTTGGTTAGCTTTAGTAATTTGAAACGCAGTTTTTTTTTTTTTACGTGATATTACATAAAAGTGCGACGTTAACTTGCTCTGTAGTTTTTTTCTAACGATGGAGTAGTCCAAGTGTACAAGTTGAATTAGGAATTAAGCCGCTGTTGTGATCGTAATTGAAGCTGGAAATTAAACAAGGCGTTTTAGTTAAGAAATTGTTCGCATTTAAGTTTCTGAACACTTTACAGAAACAGGGCGCCAATTAGCACGGTGTGTCGACAATATTCACACGCCGATACAGGCAGTCAACCCTTGCACAATAGCGAGCTTACGCACAGAACGCCTGTGGCGTTCGTTCGGCATCTGCTCCAGTCCACATTCTACTTGCGCCAGCGCCGTGGTGTGTCCACTGTGGGCACTATATGAAGCTCTCCCATAGGATTACGCGAACTTTTGTGACCAGATGGAAAGTATTGAAGGACCCTTGTTTTACAGTCGGACGAATGTGGCATTTGATGTGCAAATCTGTGAATGAAACATAACTTGAGGTTATTTGGATACTGCGGGGATTCTTTAATGCAAGATGTGACAAAACATGACTAACGTAAACGGAGGATTTGGAATGACGTGTAGGATGGCACGCTACACATCCGGTTTTTCTACTTTGTGTTCCTTCATGCTAACAATGTCATGTAACAGGACTCGTTAATAACTTGCCCGAAACTGAGCAGTGAACCTAGTGAAAAACAGCTCCTCTCTTGAGAGGTCAAGCGATGCTTTCAACATTCAACATCAGTGGGGCACAGGACATAATGACGTTGTATGACCTTTCAGACATCGCCTCCCCAAGAACACGTGGTGGCTCGACCTGCGGCCTTTGCTGAACATGCTGGCAACCTCTGACCGCTACTTGCGTGAAATGGCCGGAAAGCACCCCCTGCTTGTAGAGCAGTCGATCTCTGAGGACATCGATGAAGTTGCCTACAGCATCTAATAATCCTGTCCTTGCCCTGCCCATTGTTCTATCTTATCCTTTATTTCTTCCGGTTTTCCTTGGATTGATACCAAAGTTGGGAGCACAACGGGGTGGAATCGCCTCTGCTCATGGTGCTGCTGCGGTCTTGTGCAGCTACATTTAGAAGTTCTGGTTGATGTTGAGATGTATGTGCTTCCAGCTTTTGTTTCTGTCCAAATAAGCCTGCACCTGAGCAGAAGCCTATTTTCGGTCAACCGCTTTCGCAGAGTTCATCTCCCTGCACATCGGTCGGCTGAACCACTAAAGGCAAATGTGTTTTATGTCACTGTCACTTCCCTTTTGCATAGTCGAGTGCATCAGCAACACTGGAAGCAGGAACATGGCATCATCACCGAGTACTACCTGTTGCTGCAGTAATGTGGTTCTGCTGCTTTAAAAATGTAGCAGGCATCAAACTAAGGCATAAGGTAATACCTAGTTGTGGCATGCGAGGCTGAAGGCATTACCAAAGCGATCAATTGAGAACACAGCCACTAGCCAAATGTACCATAGCTATATAGGCTGCAGTTGAGTGGTGCAGCTTGTTGAATGACAGGATGTCTCATGGGAACCATGAGAATCATGGTGTTTCTGTTACTTTGCCTTATTTATTTTCATGTCTGTCTGGCACTTAAAGAAAGCTCCACACATGAGATGTTGCTCATTTTACTGCTGCATTCAAGACAACTTCTTTTATGTGAGTTTTTTTGTCTGTGTGTGCTTTTTACTGTATGTCGTACTTGAAGAAACAGGTCAGACAGACGGATCAGTGCAGAGCTGTCAGTGCCAGTTGTCCTTTACATTTGTAGCAGCAGACGAGGCAACTACACCACACGTTAGGCTTTTGAGGCCTCTGTTGTTGCTTCCATTGTGGTCATAGATAACGCCCCCCAATCCCTTTCCCTCATGTATTTATAAAGAGAACATTAAGTATTATAGCGTGTTGTGTATAGGGTAGGAAGGAATTGTTATCGTATAATTGTTTCACCTTTAAAGGTATTTTCTGCAATGTTACCAAAACACGTATTGTTTTCATTAACCAAGTGATTATATTATCACTTATTCCTAAACTTTTCAGGAGTTCAACATTGCTCTGTTTGCTTTTAAGTAACCTTTAGTTACTGTTTATGTCTTTAGAAGCTTCTTTGGTTGCTGGCATGTTGTAACTGTGACGAACAATCTCTTTGGCCACTTTTTTATTTTAGCACAAAACCAACTATTACAATGATCCATCTTCTTCTGGAGGCTGGAAAGTGTCTTTAAGCACTCTTACAGGGAAATCGCTGCCTCGCGAGCTTTGTTGAAGAACAACCATGGCACTTAGAGTGGCTGCTTGTGCAAGGCTCAGCAAAATTATATCTTATCCGTGCTCTGGAAGTTTCAGAAACAGATTAGCATTGCTGCAGAGATTACTTCCATGCCGTCAAATTATTATACAGTGAAGGCTTTATGCACTGGTTGTATGCATGTTTGTAACTATTTCTGATAGACTATGATGATGGTTTACTGCTTTCTCAAATACTGCTTTGATGGTTTACTTTGATGATGGTTTACTGCTTTCTCAAAGTACATTTTTGTCTCACTTACCAGTTTGCTTTAAGCCAGGTGTGTCCAATATATATATATATATATATATATATATATATATATATATATATAAAGTGTTGCATTGTTGACAAAATTTTAACCATGCGTTACTTTTTTGTTTTCTTAAGAAGCCATAATCATCTGTCAGAATAAGGTAAATTATTGATATATTAGTCAGAAATATAGTATTCAATGATACATGTACATCTCAAGTTGCATTTTGCTGCATAATTAGCATTGCTTTGTCGATGGTGCTAAGAAACATTCTTTCTAGCTTTCTACAGAGTGCCATCAGTGCAGTCATATTTATGCAAAAGCGCTTACTTGCCAAACAGAAAAATGAAGTGACTGATGAACTGGTATAGTCGCATTATGACAAGAGAAAATTAGATCGAACGAGAACTCCGGAGTTCTTGCTGTGCTTGGCCTTTCCTACAAGTTATTGGCAAATGTTGTTTTCATGTTTATTTTTTTCCGTGTGCATCAGGGAGTCTATATACTATTTTTACTCAAGCTCCAATACAGTTGATTCCTCATTATAACAAAGTTATATTCAACATAAAAATAACTTATATATTCTATATTCGTTATGAGCATACATGTACGAGGTGTGACACACAAAAAAAAGGAGACTAAGTGTGTAGCTTTAAAAAAGAGTGGAGTTGGCAACAACTGTTTTGCTGACGTCATCCCACGCACTTCCTCTATTCATGCGGCCAGTTTCGACTTAACCGATCACGCCAGTTGGGAGTGCTGCTTCATTGAGTGAACACGTGCGACTGCATTCTGCTGGAAAAATGTCTAATGTAAAAAACGAGCAGCAAATCAACATCAAGTTTCTTGTGAAATTTAAGAAATCAGCCACGGAAAATTTTCAAATGTTAACCGAGGCTTATGGAGATGAAACTTTGTCTCGTGCACGTGTGTTTGAATGGCATAAGCGGTCTTCAGGGGGAAGGGATAGTGTGGAAGATGATGAACGTGCTGGGCGCCCAAAGTCAGCGATTACAGTCCAAAACATTGCCAAATTTCGTGATGCGATCCGTGGTGACCGAATATTAAGTGTTCATGCAATGGCGGAGTTGGTTAACTTGGATAGGGAAGCTGTTTGACGCATTTTAACTGACGAATTACACATGAGGAAGATCTGTGCAAAGGTTGTTCCAAAAGTTCTGTCCGATGACCAAAAACAGTGCTGTGAAGATGTGTGTGTTGACATGTTAGAACGCATTGCAAACGACGCAAATTTGTTGGAATTTGTTGTAACATGTGATGAGACGTGGATTTTTACCTATGACCCAGAAAGTAAGCGCAAGTCGATGCAGTGCAAGTCTCCAGGATCCCCGAGACTCAAAAAAAGCATGCACGTCCAAATCAAAATTCATGGCAATGTGAATTGCCTTCTTCGACATTAATGGAATTGTAATGGTTGAGTAGGTTCCGACTGGTCAGACTGTTAATCAACACTACTATGAGTAAGTACTAAAAAGACTTCGTGAAAAAATTAGGAAAAAAAGGCCACAGTTGTGGAGTGATGGATGGCTGTTGCACCAGGACAATGCACCCGCTCACCTGGCCCTATCTGTCAAGCAGTTTCTGACACCAGCAAAAACACTACTGTGATGGGGCATCCTCCTTATTCACCTGATTTGGCTCCTTGTGACTTTCTTTTATTTCCTAAAGTTAAATCTTGCTTAAAGGGAACCCATTTACCTCAGTTTAAGAGGTTCAGGCAAAAACAGAGAATCTCCTGAAGAGCCTTCCAAAAACCTCGTTCCAGAACTGTTACCAGCAATGGCAGCACCGAATGCAGAAGTGTGTGAATGCTGAAGGGGACTACTTTGAAGGTGATAATGTCACGGATAACTGATTCTGCAAGTACAATGATTTATTGGACCAGTCTCGTTTCTTTTTTTGTGAGTGTCACACTTCGTATACCCATAACATACCCCCAAAAAATTTTTTAGCTTTACTCCTTTATATTCAATAATTTGTTATATACGCATTTGCCTGTACAAGAACACAATTATGCCAAAAGATGTAGCATCTCAGTATTTTTGATCTTGAAGAAAAAAAATGTTTTTATCACTGACAGTGGTTTATATTGATTCACTTTTTTTTAGTTCCAGATATGGACTGCCAGTATGGATGACACATTAAAAATGTGCCATTAATTACTTTTTCTTTTTTACCTATCTCTCTAGTCCCTACCTCCTTATTCTTCCTCTATTTAAATTTTTAATCACTGCTTTTACATTGTAGAGTGAAGTGTAACTGTGCCCTCATATCACCCTGTGCCACTGTGTACTGTGATGTTTTCTTTTTCAGTACTAATAATGCGAGTTGTGATGACTTCCTGTCGGTATCTACATTGTTATTGTGCATAGAGCTGCCAATGAGCTGTGGCCATAGTCTTTCATGTGTCTGTGCGTGAATCAACCCTGCGCTGGTCTATCCATGGTAAACATGGCAAGCAAAGCCCAGCGATGCTGTACCTTTAGAACCTTTTTGTTGCCCGAGGCATTTCGTACATATCTTCATTTGATAAATGTTTGCTACGGAATGTTGCATAAGTAAGGGAGTCACGTATAAACTGCCCTTCCAGAAAACCAAATTCAAAGATGTGTGCCAATCCAAGCAACTCATACACCAGTGACAGCGAAGCTGTATGAGGAAGTTCTCGCAGCCTTCAGAAGTCCTAGACGTCAGTTTTGCCTGTGCACAAAATCTACCCAAGGCTTTGCAAATGCTTCACTAGACATGGTGCTATACTATATCCTTTACTATATCCAAGCTTGGTACTTCTGCACAATTCTTTATGTCAGACGCATGTTCCTGCGTGCTGCGTTGGCTCTGCCAGTGCCGGTGTCTGACTGCGCCTTCAGGTGGCATGGTAGGGTAGCGTTGCTGCCTGTTCTTAGTGATAGCTCAGCACCGGTGCTGGCACCTGGCTGCAATTTCTCAGCAGTGCCCTGGTCATACAGCCATTTTGAGGCTCCGGCGCAGGCTTCATTGCTTGTTGCTCTTTGATTGGCATTTGATACCGACCATGCTGCTGCACGCCACCATTGGCTCTCGCCGCCGTCACATAAAAACCATTGTGGAACTCTCCTTAACAGCTTCGCTGTGAAGGTGGCAACTCCTTGTCAGCTGCAGTGATGCAAGAACCAAAACACTGCCTCACCGAAAGGAACTGGTGTCACCTGTTAGTGTTAGGGCTGAACACGGCCAGTGCCATGTCTTGCCAAAACAGTGATGATGCCACCATTCTGTTGCTGGGAAAAATCTACTTTTTTTGGTCCAGCATCACTGCAGACAACTCACACACTTCGTTTATTCTGAACAAAAAAGACGGGTATCCGCTGTGGTGGCTAAGTGTAGCTGGTGTTCTGCTGCCGAGCATGAGGTTGTGGGTTGGATTCTCGGCAGTGGCAGCCACATTCAGGTGGTGATAAGATGGAGAAATGCTTGTATACTGAGCTTTGTGTGCCTGTCTGAGAACCCCGGATGATAAAAGTTAATTTGAAGCTTTACTTTTACAACTTTCCTCACAACCTGTGCATTGATTTGGTACATTAACTTGGTATTAGACAAAATACACCTTAAAATGCAATTTCTGTGTGAAATTTGAGCAGAGATTAGTTTTGTTGGAATAGCGATTCATACCTGTCTCCCTTATTTATAAATCACTTTTAATTATTTTCTTGTATTGTGTACCCAGGAGCTGCTTTCGAATAACTGTACTCAGTCACGGTTTTACTGCTATATCTGTCTGTTATAATTTCTAGATGCTGATTCTTTGAAGAATTTTGACTATATAGCAAATGTGTTATAATGAAAAATGTTGTGATTACAAAATTTGTTACTAGCCAGCGTCCTGAAGGCCCATTGGGAGAGAGAATTTCATCTATTTACGGAATGTTCCTGAAACTTGGCAGCATTCTTATTTATTTTTAGGTCATTTTCATTGTGAATAACAGTGTTTTATGTGCATTTTGACAGTGTGCATATAGTTTCATATTTACATACATTTTTGTGTTTAATCTTGCACATATGCCTGATGTGGTGGCCTAGTGGCTTGGGCATTCTGCTGTGGAGGATAAGGCCATGGGTTTGGTTTTCAGCATTGGTGGCTGCATTCTGATAGGGACATAATAATGCTAAAGCGCCTGTGCAACAATTTTTTTAGCACCTGTTGCCCTGTATGGTCAAAATTAATTTCAAGTCTCCACTGCAACTGCCTCTGTTAGCCTAGGTGCACCTTTGGCATTAATTGATCTTTATGAATTATGAAATATGGTTAAATTTGCATATAAACCAATTGCATCTTCAAGGTAAGATCGATGGGATGTATACCTCTGCTGTAATTGTGTGTCACTGTGTAATAACACTTTGAGAATGAAAATAAAATGTTGAACACCAATTTTTGCAATGTGTAATGTTTTTTAATTGGTACATATTTCTTCAAGTTTTGTGTCAAGCTCATTTACAAAAGCTGTGATGCTGTGTTCATCTCAGATAACACTGTGGGATATTGTTTTTCTTTCTTGCTTGCTTTCTTTTTTGAGTAGATATTAAACCCTGTGAAACCCAAGCACGATTACACATCAAGGAAAATTAGCACAATTTGTTTGCCTTTTATTTCTGGCCATGGAAAGTATATTTGTACAATACAACAATGAAATGTCATTTGAGTAAGAACTTAATTGGTATAGTAATTATTTAGCACTTGATTTGTCAAACTATCAACAACTGAAAATTTGCTCCAGCATATCAATAAGGCTACTATAAGTTGTGTTGACTTTCCTGCACCCTAAATTGGAGACTTATGAGCATAGTAAAAATTACATGTTGGGCATTATGGAGTAAAATATAGCTTGTATTATGCACAGGCAGACATAATTAGAAAATCTATCTGCATAATTAATAATCTTCTAGGCGACTTTTCAAACAGGATATGTTTAATGCGTGTTTGTGTAGCAGAGCATATATTTTTGCTAGGCTGACTGATTTTGGAAAATAGGTTACGTCTTAGCCATAAGATGTCAGCCGTCAAAAACAGCCACCTCCCTCTGCTTCATTTAGTAAGCAAAAACTTGATTATATGCATGTTCACAGAGATATGCCATGTCTTGAGAGTAGTTTAAAGCTTTCCGCATTCCTACACAAGCTACATCGCAGTTCTTGCTCACTTTACCTTCGTACATATTTATTTTGCCCAAAAATTTTCTTCATTGATTGTTACCACCACATAACCACCACGTAGGGGGCAGTCCAAGCCCGGACTGCCCCCTGTGTGGTGGGTATGCGGACTTCGAGCATGTCCTGTGGGGCTGCGCCTCTGCCGGTCCCCCTTTCACCCAAGCGGAAATGATGACGCTTATTAAGGCCCAAGATCAGACCTCCCAAATCCTGGCAGTCCAGAGGGCCCGCGAGAGGGCCGTCAGGTTTGATCTGATGGTCCCCGAGTGGGCCTAGCCAGGTGACGTCGAGTTTACTTGCGTCTATCTTGGACCAAATAAAGTTCACTCACTCACTCACTCACTCACTCATTGATTGTTGTTTGATTTAGCATTTATATCTAATGTTCTAGATTATCCCTGACCTTTTATTTCATTTTTTCTTTGGGAATTTTCTGATAATTGATCAATAAGCTATGTATTATGGGCCCCTGAACTTTTCTCTGATAATGTAGAGTTACATTCCTCTTAAATAGTTTGCTTTGCATTTCATTGTTTATTCCTATCTTCAGCCATGCCTGTAAATCTGATTATATTAGAAGGCTGCTGTGGCTTGAATGGAAGTGACACACACCTGTTTCTCTGCAACATCGGTGACAAAAGATTTTTTTATAGCCTCGTAGTGCGGCCAAAGCCCAGTCATAACAATGGCAGCCAATGGAAATCCTGTGGACATCCACTGCCAGGACATCCGAGGAATGTGTTGAATATGACTTGCGACATCCCTCACATGATAGTTTGGCCACACTTTTCGTGTCCCGTGGACATCCCTTGCAGGTCCGCAAGAGACCTCATGGGGACATGCTGCGCATATGCTGCGCATATTTTACGGACATGTGCCAGGGCCTTTTTTTTTTAGTGCTTGCTATAATGTCTGCTGCATTTGCAGCAGCGCTGTGTGACAGATGCAACAGGCACAGCACCCATGCATCAAAAACATACACGTGATGTGCGCACGCTAGGGTTGCCAATCGTCCCAAATTTAGCGGGACAGTCCCGACTTTTCAGTAAATGTCCCGTGACCCAGTCGGGGTGACCAAATGTCCCAAGTTTTGCATTCCTTTTCTGCTGGATAGCAAAAATAGACTAGATTTCCTTTTTATAATGCCTGACAGCTCATTTGCATATTCTTTTTTTTATAATGTTTTGTCATAAACGTAAAAGCTGTTTGTCATGGTTCTATTTCTGATGTAGGCCCTAACCATTCAGAGTACCTCTATTCGTATTGGTATCTGTGTTAGTCAGGCAACTGTACTGCACCTTTCTTTTTGTAAATCGAGAATCAGTATGATTGAAAAAATATTTTCAACTTTGTTGCAAGTACAGACTGGCAGTTCCTGGCCCTGACAGGGTAGGTTGTCGCCATCCCCCACCCCCCTTTTCATCCCAACTTCAGCCACTCAAGAGTTGGTAACCCTAGCGCACGGACACAACCAAAAGTGCATTATACTCCTAATTTTTCTAGGCCTTCCACCGCACGCAAGTGGCTCATTGAACTAACTGAAGTTTTCAAAGTAAACTATATCAGAAAATTCGCATAATACGACGTGCACACGAGCAACAGATAGGATAGCTTCGAATTGTAATTCGATCATGCAAAAAAAACATAATTCTGTTACGAATACAAAGCCTCTTGGAGGACAAATATTCATGTGTATGCCAAAAAGGTCTATGTGCGATATTCTTGGGACATCCCATGGTAGGATATCCGAAACTGGATGCCCGGTGGATGTCCTATTTGTTTCTGAAACTGTGCATGGACATTGGGGCATGATTTAGATGTCCTACGAATGAAGTGTTTGCACTGGGAGCTTCGTTCCTACGTGGGTGGGCATGGCCGAGCTTGAGCAGACGATATTCTGCTCGTCAGTGGCGCACCGACGGGGGGGGATTCGGGGGTTGGAACCCCCCCCCCCCCCCTGAGGCCGACTTAACCCCTCCTTGTGTGTAACCCTTTTTTTTTCCTTACGCATTTGAGTACTGCAACTAAGATGTAAGACGCGCAATCGTCTGCACACTCGCAAAACGCGCATTTTTTTTTTTGACAATCTCCCGTGAAGAAATCGAAATTAGTGCTGTTTAGATGGTATTGGCAAACTGTCAACCCCCCCCTGGCAGAGATCCTGGGTGCGCTACTGCTGCTCGTAGTTCTTGCTTGATGTCAGTTATCGGCCAATAGCAGCCGTGTATGGGAACCTGTTGTATGATGAATTATGACAGCCCTGAAAATGGTCAGAAGAAGGCTTTTGTTGAAAGAGAGTGTACAAGAAAAAGGTGCCTTCGCTCTCCACTTGTGAGCCACACGTGCCACGCACGAGTGCAAAATTTGGCTGAGATGTTCACAGCAGTGTATGCTATTTGTGGAATGTGTTTTTCGCCCAGCGTGAGGGTAGGTTCAGGGCCCCTTTAATATTCATCCTGGATATGCTGAAGTGATGGCTGAGCACTTTTACTACAGAGTTTGTGGAAGTGGCATTGCTTCGTTACTGGAGTGACCTGCCGTTAAAACTGTTTGGCACAAATTGTGGCTGTAGTGTTTCTTATGCTATATAAAATACATTTGCTTATAGATCTCATAATTTTTGTATTCTGCTTTAAATACTTCACATATTTGTTATAGAATGCCTTTCAGTTTTATTATAGCAACTGATAAGAGAGTATTTCATGCTTACTGCTGCATTGTTTTCTCTAAAGCGTTAAAGCTTTGCAAGAAGATCCAATTTGTTGGCCCACATCGCTAATGCACACTTGGCTTCTGCATTTGCCTTGTTCATCTGAAAAAAAAAAATTGCTGCCACCTCATCATTTAGAAGAATGAGGTGCTGCTGAGGTGTGGACTTGTATCAGAGCCTGTCAGCAAATGAAAGTACACACGAACCACGACTACAATGATGACAAGTATTTTATAGAACTATGAAGACCACAAACAGTGAAAACCAAGCAGACTAATCTGCTGATTCTCTTATAGTCAGTAAACCAAAAACTGCTCATAACATTTCTTGTAACTCATGGTAATTTTTCTCTTAATTTTTTTTTCTCTTCTTTTTTATTGTATTAGTAGTGCTGAAGTATTTAGCCCATATGTTCTGCTCAACAAATGCTAACTGGCTTACATGTCCAGCTCATGCAGAACACGAGGAAATTTAGGAGTTCAGTGTTGTTTACTTGTCCCCTTCTGCCCTTTCCATCTCAGGCACAGGATCGCCAAAGAGGAGTGGTGGCTTAGGAATGTTCGTGACCTGCTAAAGATCTTTGCTCACCACAGCGTGGATTATACAACCTGCACAGCTGTTATCAAGAGAACGCTCGATCACTCAAGATGATGTGGCTGACAGCCAGTGTTAGTTGCAAGCCATACCTTTGATCACTCACTTTCGGCAACGCTTTCACACTTATACTCTTGACTCAATGCTCTTGCACGTTGCCTCACCGAAGTGCCAAACATTTATTGAGATCACAGTCTGGTCAGTGAATCTGACAACCAGTGGCGCACTGACGGGGGGGGGGGGGGATTCGGGGGTTGTAACCCCCCCCCCCTGAGGCTGAGTTAACCCACCCTTTTGTATAACCCCTTTTCTTTCCTTGCGCCTTTGAGTACTGCAACTAAGATGTAAGAGGCGTAATCGTCTGCGAGTACGCAACAAGCGCATTTTTTGACAATTTCCCATGAAGAAATTGAAATTAGTGCTGTTTAGATGGTATTGGCAAACTGTCAACCCCTCCCTGGCTGAGATCCTGGGTGCGCTACTGCTGACAACTATGCTAACTGAAACCAACAGTGATGACAAGTGTCACCAAGATTGGAACATTGCTGCATAATCTATGTTTCTCAGCGCATTAGACAAGGAGAACAGAAAAGGACACACACACAGTGCTGTGTGTGTCCTTTTCTGTTGTCCTTGTCTAATGTGCTGGGAAATATAGATGATGAGAAGTGTGTTTGCCTGAGAGTATTTTTTCACTGCGCTCACTTCTGATGGTTTAGCCTCTCAGCCTGCACTGAAAGCTAAAATTGCCGAAAGTGAACGATTTGAGTTTATGGCTCCTGTGAGTGAGCATTGATTATTGTGTTGTGTTATCACTATACATCGTGTTAAAAAATTTACGCTAAAGAGCAGCACTAAAGCAGATTAGATCGTTAACATATTCTGTCTTAGGATCTAATTGCATTTATTTGTGCGAAGTGTTCAGTTACTAGTGAACAAAATGAGGGCTGAACTTCTCTGTTTAACTTACATGCCCAAACTGCACCGCCATTATGTGTGACATCACAGATTTCAAAGTATTTTTACATGCTTGGGCTTTATTGCATGTGAAATGTAATCGGAATGCACTAGTTTCTTTTGTTCACTTTGAAGAGTGTAATCCTTGGTTATCAATAACCAGTTATTTAGCCCCTGGCAAAATCTGTCAAACTCTTTGACATCAAGAGGTGGCACTAGTTCAGAAACTTCAAGGTGGTGTCGTTTTTGTACCTTTTCTGACTTATACCAAGCCTCCACTTACAGCAATGCTGCCTGCTCTTTTTTGGTATATCAGAAGTGTGATTTGCCAATCCACTTTAGCTTTGTGCTCCTCTTTAGTGTCTCTTTAACATCTCTAGAGACAAGGTTGTAGCTGTTATGACTATCACGAGAGACATGTTTTTAGATCATTTTATCAGCAATTTTTGACCAGCTGCTTTTGTGCTGTATAGCTTTTGTTTGATATTAACAAACTTGTACATGCGCAAGTATTCAAACTTTACGATACAAATGAAATACTTCTGTTTTTGAATTGAAGTATTTCAACTTAGAGTTTAATATTTTATTTTCATTTTTCTATACTTTTTATGGCCGGACATAAATTGGACATTGGCTGTTGTGATAAAAGCCCACACATATGCTCTGCCAGCCATTTCTAGTGCTTGATTTAAGCCAACTGAGAAGTGTGGTTGCTTGTCACTTTTCACTCATTTACAAGTTGTCCATTTTAATGGACTGCTAAATGGCACATTTACAGTACAGTCTACTTTTGTTGGGAACATCTACTTAGTATTTAAAATAACTTGAACATATCAACTTTACAGGAAAAGAGGTGCCTGATGCGGTGCTTTAGGTAGATTTATAATAGTAAAAACAAGTTTTTGTCAAGCTTTCGTGCCAAAACTGAGCTGTAATAATTCCGTAAATACTAATTTTGTTTTTCCTTTAACTGTAGACTGTATTGTGCATTAATTTAAATTGTTATTATGCCACATTTTGTCTGTTTCTTTTTATACTTCACTGAGAGAAGATATTCAGTATTCGATTCAATTCCTCTAAAAAACTTCTGTCCAAACAAGCTGAGTTTTCATAAATCTACCCAAGGCACATGGCACAATTTTCTGCTTGTATGTGAGCTAGTTAGAAAGGCGGACACAAAATACCCAGCAAGTTGCAAGAACAAATTAGCTAATGAATAGATATTAAGTTTGATAAGTTGGCTTTAGAACACTATTTCTGTGTTGCAGATTTGAAGCCAATCGATTCCCTTTACCAATTCATTTTGTAGAATTTTTATATGATTGTTTGTCAAGGCACCTATTGTTAATATTGTAATCAATATCGGCCATTTGTGTGTCGTAAAAAAGGGAAAACTGCCCTAATGCCCCTTCCACTTGACTAATGTGCAGGCTGTCTGCATTTCTTTAGTTGAGCGGCTGACAAGATCAGCTCAGTGCCAAGTTGGTGGGCTAGTTGATTGGACATGGCCATAAAGTAAAGCACATATGAGGGCACGGAAGAGGCAAGATTTCTCAGTTGAAGTGGAGCAGCCTTCATCATAGGTGCATGCGAAGGCCTTCAAACAGAAAGACGAGCGGTTTGATCAGTCACCTTCTCTTCTTTATTGCACACTGTCCCGTCCATAGTATCTCATATCTCGTTCCCTCAGCACATTCTCGTCTTCCTTTTACCAGGCGCAAGTACTGATAGCAGACAACAGCTAATCTGCTGTAGTCAACAGGCATATAATCCACGTCTCCATGGCAGTGGATTAGACCTGGCGCTTGCGGTGGCAGTGGATTAGACCCGACGCTCTAATCCACTGCCACCACAACATGTGAAGTTGGTGACATATGGCGGTATGTCCTAAATGCATAGGCTACCACTTTCTCCGTTGTTGTGCATCATTGCACAGGCAGAAGTGGGCAGGTTGCGAGGAAGGCTTTTTTTGCAAGTTCTCAGTGCAGCGGACGTTGTTCATGCCGAAGAGAGCATTAACTGCTGTTAGCTGTTAAATTTTATAAAGCCCTTGTGTCTTGGATAATGACAGGCTTCAAATCTGCGATATAAATATAGGTGTTAATTATGAGGTTGATTGGTGAATTTCTTAACTAGCCAATTCACTATTCGATCATGCAGGCTGTGTCTGCTTTTCAGTCTCAAATAATCCATATTTGAGACGCATCCCTTCTTTTTTTTATGAATCTGTTTCACTGTTTAAGAAAATCGCTTTGAAATTTGTGATGTAGTGTGATGTTACTGTACACACATTTACTGCTTTCATTTTAATCTGCTCTCAAATCTTGCGATTTGGCAGCTGTAAACTGTTGAGCTGTTATTGTAACTTGTTTTTCTGTGAAAGTTCTCAGTAATTGAGCTGTTGTAGAGATTTTTGACATGAAAATTTTATTTAGCACATTACATTTTTTTATGGTTGCTGTGCTGAGAAGATTAGTTTGCTGTGATTTGCTTGCCCAATTGCTGGTGTGTAGACAGTGCCTACCTAAAAGCAAATATGTGCTGTCTTTCATCAATGCAAAAGAATGCTTTATGACCAGTGAGATTTTACCAAAAATGCAAACTTAATAGTGATAAGGAAAAGCCAAGAAGTCTGTATTTTTGTCCTTATGTGTGTGCATTTTACATTCCATGCTAGGCATGTTGTATTCAGAAGCAATGTGCACAGGAGCTTATTTTTTGCCTTGTTTTTAGCATTTTGTCTTCTTCCAGGCTTTGGTGATATATTACATAGACATTAATATTCTGTGCTGTTTTTTTATACACCTCATGACTTGTTAAGGAGAAAAATTCACATCTAG
The DNA here is from genome assembly GCF_013339745.2 of Dermacentor silvarum. Classification (NCBI taxonomy): domain Eukaryota; kingdom Metazoa; phylum Arthropoda; class Arachnida; order Ixodida; family Ixodidae; genus Dermacentor; species Dermacentor silvarum. The sequence goes on along the minus strand of NC_051157.2, from coordinate 113,528,886 downwards.
ATTTCATTACTCGAGAAAATTACCTTAAGCTCTCGGGTTAGGTGCTGGGTCCACATGCCAATTTCTCATTCACTGAGAATTTTTTGTTCCAGTGAAATGGAATAGTGCCAAAGACTATGCTGAAGCAGAATTTATGTGCGGTCCGTGTAGCCTAGCAATATGCAAAACAAAAACAAGATCATTTATAATATTATGGGTTCTCTTGCTTCTCCTATCAAGCCTTGCTGCTTGAATCAATCTGTTGCTAATTCTCACCTCTGCTATATGTTAACACTCGGTGTTGCAAGAATCTGTATTGTACACATCATTGTTTGTCACACACTGTGTTTTATACTGTAACCTTTTCTTGCATCGTGTATGCATGCTATTGAAGAGACAGATAACACACGCGACTGTCTACATCTGTATACATAAACTGTTCAATCATATCCAACATATATTCAGTACTGGCTACATTGTATAAGCAGTTTGTGTACTAAAAATGAACTTGTTAAGAGGTGTTGTTGAAATCCTGTTCCATCCTTAAAAAACAATGTCATGTAATCTTGGACCTGATTTCATATTGCATACTAAGTAGTCTAAAAAGAGTTAGGATGAAATTATCTGTTATATATGTACACTGTGTAAACAAGTGTATATGATATATGTGTGTTTAGCATTAGAGCCTTTTAATGTGACTTGCCAAATGAGCCCAAATGCTTTTGTCTACAGGGTCCCACATGCACAATACAAAACCTCCTCATTTAGAGCATAAAATTAACTGGTCCTTGTGACTGACTTTCCACAGTTTTTCAGCTTGTATGACATTCACTACTGAGTATGAGGTCATAAGTTAAATATGTTAGAAAAAAAGAAAGGAAGAGGCTGTTTATTGATGTTTTTGTAGACACCAAGGGAGCCCATGCGGTGAAAAATCAACTCGTAATCAATCACTAGTATGACAATATTTCTCACACCCTACGTGTAGCTTTACACAATTAAGCCCAGGCTCTCGGACAACTCTCATCACAACTAGCCTGAAGTAGTGGCAGTATCAAAAATTTTTAGGCCAGCGGTAAAGCTTGTGGAGTTCAAGGTTCATAATACTTGGCTAAAAGAAGAGACACAGCTCAGTACTAAGTTGAGACAATCCAAAAGCTCAGTAGATTGGAATTTTAACATTTGTCCTCATAGGAATGTAGCTGCAGTGGCTAGAAATTGAACTCTTGAACTTTACGCTCAGAAGCAAAATGCGACAGACATTAACCCTCTGAAAACCGCACACTTATTGCAAAAACAAACCAAATATACTGATTGTTCTTATTGGTGCAAACGAACATATATGCAAAGAAAGAGCCCATAAAAATACTATTGAACATCTTTATTTCAGAAGAAGGCCTTGGAGAAAAGGTATATAAAAATACTGAAATAAATCAAAGTTTGCTTTTAACCGCAGTACTAATAAAAGCTTCACTGCAGATCTTCAAACCTTTAAGCTTAGCTGAGAAGGCGTGTTCCTTGTACTAAAATAGAGCAATTTTATCACTTTGATGAAAACCCGTATAACTTGTTTTCTACCACTCTAAAAGTTGGCTTCTGTGTGATACACTTCAAAGCAAGGAATAGCGCACAGTGCCACACTGCAGCCTCAGCACGAGCACCTGGTTCTTCCGATCAAATAACGATTGTTTCCAGCACACAAAGGATCTCCTTGGTGGTTTTGAGATTTAGTAGTTAATGAAATGAACTTGGGGAAGTGGTGAGGGACAAGCAGTGACATATTTGAGCAGCTGAGGTTTAGTGTCGTTTCTTGCGAGGTTGAGGAGTTCTCGTCAATCAGAGCCTCTACGAGACTCTGGCGGAACTTAGAATGAGTATCATTATTACCAATCGCCCTCTTGTAGACAAAGGCAATGAAAAGAGTAAAATGTAATATATCTGAGGAAACGTTTTACTAAAAGCTTTCTTTTGGAGCTACACTGGTGGGTAGTAAGTGAGGTTCTGAATGATTTTGTGGACACCACCCATTGTGTTCGAATCCACAACCATCCTCTGTTTGGCATAAGAACATGCTGGTTTCAAAAGTAGGTGTACTTGTAGCTATATAATCTTTCTGTCATCACTATTTGCGCAACATCAAAAAATGCTTGCATTGAACCCATACTACGTGATTCGTGGTGAAATGGAACTTGCATTGGCAAGTTTTAGTATGGACAAGCCCAGAATGTCCTCGGTAGAAGCGGTACAAATTTCAACAACTATCCTGGTTCGTCCTTGGCAGAGCAAGGGTTAAGCCCAACTTAATGGATCTCTTTGGAAATCATTAGTGTAAGGTTCGTGAATAAGAAACAACTCTTGGCAAGAACTCATTTAGTGGCACTCCAGTGGTAGCACAGTGCAACAGGCACTGACATTTTCCAATCAGTTTGCCGATGTATTGACAGGCATTGAGACTTGCAGAAGAAGGCCACAGTAGTATATAGAAATGCTACACTGTTGCATTACAAGCTTGCAGGTTCCATAATTTTGTGGCATTCTTTATGCGCACACATATTAGTGCTGCAAAGTGTAGTCACCCATTACAATGTGTTTTTGTTCCTGATGTGAGCCTGTCCTGTATGAAGAATAGGTGTTGTTTTGTAAGTGCGCTTTCTATGGTCATTGTGTTCAGCAGTTGGTATTCTTGCAGCAAACTCAATAAGTAACGGAAGCCTCATATTCACTCCAATTATTCACAGTATGATTACATGAAAGCAGCTACTATGAGAAACAAATTTTTTATGTAGTGAATTTCAGCTGTTGAAAGGAATAAGGCAGCTGCCTTAACAAAGGTATTTACCAGATAGTAGAGTAAAAGGAGTACGAGCACAAGTTTGGCTGTGGATATTCCATCAGTAGAACCTTGCTTTACTGCTAGGGTCAACGATCCCTTGCTGTCATTACACATTAGGAGCAAGAATACACAACTTACTACAGATATTGTGTTGTGGCTATGTCTGCAAAAGACCCTGAGTACATGTACTGTAATATATTAAATTTAATGCATTAATGTCTAGCACATTTCATTTACGCAGACAGCAGTGGCCAGTCTTGCAGACTATGTAGGAGTGATGATTTTGTGGCAATAAACTTGAATTGTTGTGTGCACAATATCCCTTTTTTTTCTATTTGCTTGTGATTCCGTCATACTTTTCATGCACTGTTGGTCTGGAGGGTTTGCTTTGTTAGTCAACCGGTGAAACCACGTGAACAGGTGGACGACAGCGAGAACACCAGTTGTCCAGCAGGAGTGATGAGTTGAGTGAAGTTGCAGTCTTTGCACAATTTTACCAACAGGTAGGAGCTAACACATTTACAGCCCCTCACGGAGCATTGCATGTTGTTTCAATTGCAGAAGTTCCAAGGTTCTAAGGCTGGCTATATGTCAACATAATATTATTTTTACAAAATTGATTTCGTCTTCACCTTGTGGCAGTTGGCCATGCCCAGTGTAGTAAGGGTCTTTAGTTGCAGTTGCATAATATTTGCCACTTACCATATCAAACATGCAAAAATCACAAAGATTGATACCCATGACAGAAAAGTACAAATGTATAAGCTATTGCTTGTAACATTAGTTTTAGTTTTGACTGCCTGTTAGTTGCCACGTCAACATTAAGCACTCTGACAATGTTAACCGACTGAGATGGAGAGTCTGAAATGAAGCTTATGAAGAGAGAAGCAATCGCAAGCTGTTGTTGTAAAGTCTGCATGAATGGTTTAGCCTAGCCTTGCTTGAGTGCCCTTGGCACTATTGAGCCGAGATAAACTGTGCACTTTTCTCCCAGGTACAGGACAACACTGGGGGTTCCCTGGTGGGTCAACCTGTACGTCATGATGGATTACTTGGGTCGCTGTCAACTGACTGGGCAGCCACTGCAGGACAAGAAGTGGAGTCCTCCTGTGACAAAAGCTTCAATAGTAGGTTGATGGGTGGGTTGAATACTACTCATTGTACTGTATGCCTAGGATAATACCACAATCAAATGCACTCTACCCGACTTTCGTATGAAGTTACAAAGGAAACCCAAACAGGTTTCTCAGAAAGAATAGCTTTGCAGTTGTCAAAAAGTTCATCCTGGTTCGCGGATCAAAGTTGGGACCATCGCCATTCCAGGGCGGTTGCTCTACCGTCTGAGCTAACCAGGAGTCTAGCAGATAGCAGAGCAAAGGCGAAATAATCGACAACTTGAAGCACAGGGACACTGAATATGGCAAATCAGTTCTGCGAAAGCCTGCAAGTTGCAAGATGGATTTTCAGTGTCCCTACACTTCGAGTTGTCAACTTATTCGACCTCGCTCTGCGATCTGCTAGCCTCCTATTTATCTTGGACGGTAGTGCATCTGGCCCAGAATAGTATTGGTCCTGGGTTCGAACCGTGGATCAGGACCAATTTTTCTTCAACAGCAAAGCTTTGTTTTTGAGAACCCTGTTTGGTCTTCCTTTGTAGCTTCATGCTATAGTCGGGTGGATGACAGTCTTTTCTTTCATGAATCTTTCTCCACTTTGCAAGCTTCTGCAGAACTGATTTGCCAAATGCACTTTGAGTTGCTAAACTAACTTATATGGGCCACACTTACGCTCATTTTTTAACTTTAGGCCGGAGGCAGGACTTCATAATGACATGTGGCTAATTTTTTATGCTAAAGGGCAAACTAACACTTGTTAAAAATGGCTATATGCCCCAGACCATATTTTGAATTACCGTGTTGAGGCAAGCTAGTGCATTGATAATGTGATATATATCCGATAATTTGTTATATCCATGATGAGTATACTGAGTGTACTGAATAGTAGATTTCAAATTGAATATCGAATCAAGAAAAAAGAAAGCCATATATTGAATCAAATATTGAATATTCGAAAGTTTCACACAAGCTTTTATGCTTCGAAATTTTCTGCAATAAATACAGTGCTGCACATGCTCAGGAGGCTTATCACATGAGAATCTTGCTAGCTATCAGTAATTTAGGTACCTGTGAATTGAGACACATATTTAGTATGCTCTGCTCTTGTTAACGGTAACACCAAATTAGTATGCCTGCACTGATAACTCAATTCATAAACGCAGGTCTGGAAAATAATAAATTTATCGATGGAATATCTGTCAAATAAAATTAAGTGATTTGTTCCTGTGAAGCTCTAGAAAAATATGAGCAAAGTTGTCCTAAGTACCAATGGAGTTTTCAGTTTGATAGTGGGTGCTTAATGGCGATCTTCTATTGCTTAGAAGGTATTGCTTTCCAGTTTTCTTCCAGAAAACAGGAAGATTTTCCCATCTTTATGACAGGTTTCTGTGTGGGTTATCGTCGACTCGTTATAAGGCCAATCTGCGCGACGGGCAAAAGCAGGAAACGCGCATCACACGGCATTCAGCACCGCGCCGCGTTGTCATCGGCATCGACGGTAAAGAGTTCTCAAATCGGGAAGCCCACGGCAAGCCCCCCCCCCCCCCCCCCGCGCCTTATTTCCTTCCTCTTCCATCTGCTGTTCGTTTAATGAGTCTGCAGCCGGGGGTCAGCGCGCTGTCGCATGATATGTTCAAGGCTACCATGTAAATCCAAAGGTACTATTGTGATGGATCACTCGAAGCTATGAAAAAAGTTGCTGTTTCGCCCGAAAGGCGAAGCACCAATTGCGATAGCAAATTAGTAGAGTCATATGGAGTAAGGATAGTAGTTTTATCGGCTGCATAAACTTGGACACATTCGCTTACGAACTGAAATAACAAGCATGGTGTCAGCACGCACAAGCAAAGATGAATAGATCACACTCGATGACCGCATACAACCACTGTCAAAACGCTGGCGTGAGCAAGCACAGCAGCAGCAGCGAGCGAAGGTTCGTGTGGTCTATTGCTTCAACGCAAACTGAGCGGCAAAAGCACAGCGCATTCAAAGGTAGGAGCCGTGTGCAGATCGCTTTCAAGATACGGTGTGCGCGACCGCTAGCATACCCCAAGTCCCAGAGGCCGTTTCAAAGGGAGGTCGTACAATATACATACAAAACAAAACAATAACATGGATTAACAAAAAACAAATAAAAGAAAACATTAGTTTGCAGCTACACCAGAAAGTGATCAGTACTCGCAGATTTGAACAACGATTGGTCCTCAGTGGCAGCGTTGGAGGAGGATAATTCCACTCTCTACTCGTCTTCGGTAGAAAATAATGTGAAAAAGAGATTACTGCGGCAGAAAGGGATTACTACTTTATTTGGGTAGTCAACACGTTTAAGGAAGTTCTTGCTGGTAGAGTAGAAGCCGCACCCCCTCCCTCCCGCGTTGCCTTCCCGATTTCCTCCTTTCGTGTGGGAGATTGAGTCGCCACTGACTCGCCAGTTCCGCTTGCGTCCGGTCGCAAGATACGCATTTGGTGCTGCAGCTAAACATTGCCTTCCCTCCCTCCCATCCCCCCACGGCCTTTCATACAACGGAAGACATCGCGTTTGCTCTCCGCCGTGCGTTTACTCTCCGTGAAAGCGTGCGTCCCTCGCGCGCCTTCACTCGCACATACAGCATACGGCGCGCGGCGACGATTTTATCGAGCTTTGACTTTATACGGAACCTCACGGCGACGGCAGAAATTCGCTTGGAGTGTCCATACAATTGCTATCGCAATAAAAATACCTATGTGCGCCTACTGACGGCGCTCGGAACGAGGGCCCACCGTACGGTATATCGCAAAGATGGCGGCCGGGAACATGCACCGGTCATCCCATGCACTCACTTTCGTTGGCGAGGCGGTTTGTCGGCTTTGTGAGGGCTGTGCGACCGCTGTGAATAGATCTACGTTGATTCAGTAACCGTAAGTTTAGTCGCCGACAACCGACGCCGCAGATAGCTCTGATTAGGCCTAACGGGCTAGACAACGTGCGTGGCCATTGGCTATGCATCGCATCAGCCGTGACGAAACTTCGCCGCCGGCCGATGTGATTACGGGCCTCAACCAGTCGCGGAGAGCTTGTCGCTAATATGTTCCTACAGGTGGCTCATCAGCGATCGGTCGCGAAATCGCGCGTACGGTTAGATTGACGGCCGTTGAAGCGGCGTTCGGGCCCGCGGTCGACCAGCCGGCAACCATGGGCGTCCGGATTGGGGGGGGGGGGGGGGGGGGGTCATGCACAGAATACAAGTCCATGCAATCCATGGACTTGCATTCTGTGCATGACCACATCACTGAGCTGCAACGTATTTTTCACGGCCATCGGACAAACGCTGTAGAGGAGTTCTCTGACATCATGAATGCAGCAAGGGAGGCAGCCAATCACTTAAATGTGGTGATATCTGTACCAAGACAAGTCTGTCGTCAGGCACACCGAGACAACTACGGGATTCAGTCGCTGGAGGAATACTACCATGTGGCAATATATGTGCCGTACTTGAACTCCCTCACTGCTACTTTAGCTCACCGTGTAGGAGCTGGGGTGTCGTGGCCTCGCCAGCAGTTGTGAGAGTTGGAGTCTGGCATATCCAAAGTGGTAGCTGGCCCATGCCGTTGTCCGCCTCATCCAGGCTGAAGGCGTTGGTGAAGGGAGGAACAGGTCCTCATTGAGAATGAAGAGTACAGGGTTTATTTACATTATTTACATGAGAAGTAGGAGACCGTTACGTCTTTTCAGTCTAGCATGACTGGCTCGAAGTATACTAGATCGAAGCACTGGCTACATCTCAGGGCAGATGGGAGAGCACTCCCGATGGCCCGCAAAAGTCTGCTTAAAAGCCCTCTCTGTCCAAGCTGCTGTCCCACCATTCTCCAATCGGAGCGTCGAGAGTCACCGAAGGGTCCACCTTGAGGGCGAGGGTGCGCATAATCCCCCGGCGCCTTCGTTTCCCGACCACATTCGGAGAAGTGCCCTCGGGCACACACTGCTCACTCCCCCACAGAAAGGAGGGGACACTCGTAGACAGGTGGCTTCGCGCCTGACTTGAACTGACGCGTCTGGGTTCCCTGGAATGGGCCAGCCATCGACGGGTTTGTTTGGAGAATGGCCTTGGCGGCCAGCTGGTCTGTCGAGCCACCGTGAGAAAGCGTCGTAGTAGCGGCCTTTTGCCAAGAGTCTCCTCTTCCTAGCATCGTGGTCGGCGCCTGGGTGACCCGTATTCTTTCAAAGGTGTAGAGGCATGGTGTCGCCACTAACCTTTTCCGGCGGGACGTTTTTCAGCCCCCCGAAGCAATTTGTCACAGGCAATCAGGATATACTTCAAGATCGCTGTCCCTGCTGGTCGCCAAACGTAACAGCTCCTCCGCGGCCCGGAAAATCTCGACCGGCCAGTGCTGACAACCGCTGGGCAGGAAGAGAAGGGCTGGTGACCAAGAAGATGGCCTGGCGTTCTGCGACAACTGCAAACTCGGAATGCCTCCAACCATCTCACAACAACCGGCACGAAAGAGTCGATCCCGGCAACACTGTACCACTCAGCGTGCAGACGCCCGGAATCAGCTGTTTAATTCACCAGGCCTCATACCACAATTTCAATATAAGCCGCTCAACTGGGGACTGCAAATTTCGACCCCCAAAATTTTGTGCCGCCAAAGCGAGCACTCACGTTCCTTTGAGTTCAACGAAGCCCGACTGTCGCACTGCACTAGAGCAAAGGTACACGTCGAGCTGAACCAAAGCTCTAAATAACCAACGTTTCAAAACTCCTAAATAACCAGCATTTCAAAACTCCTTATGCAGCCTAACTTCACGAACAGCCTGTACGTTCCTACATCTCACAGTGGACTACTTATCGCACCTGCTGGTGCCACTGCACAGCCTCGTGAACTCTAGGGATACATAATCAAAATCGCGCCAATTTTGCACTCCCTAATCACAACGCATACTTGCGTCTCACGCAGACGTTACCTTTCCCCCTTTTTTTTTCTTTGCAGGACACGCCTTGAAAGAACAAAAAACTAAACTGGCGTAACTTATTCACTCACAAGAACTTCAAAAGAAAATGCATCTGCTGATAACTACGTCCACGCACGCTTACTGGAAAACTTCGAACACTGCCGCCCGCAACACACACGAGCGACCCAGTCATAAACATTGTTTCCTTCCGTCCGCACAGGACACATGCTAATGGAACGTACGTTTCTCAGTGCAAATTATGCACTCACTGAAAACACCACGCGCTTAACCTTAGAAAAAAAATTTACACTTTTAACAAAGGTTTAACTAATACCCGCGCGCGTTTTAATAGGCTTTCAACAAATGACCTTGACGCGTCAGGTCACTCACAAAAAAAAAGCCTAACTACTCATTAATGAACACTTCGCGAAACTAAAGATTTACTAAAACATATCTTTCAAACCTCAGAGCTTCTTAAAAAAAATAATAAGCAAAGCTCAAAAATTACTTATTGAAAGAAATTCTAATCTCAAATCGCGAAACCTTTAAATGCTCAAAAATAAACAAACAAAACAACAAGTTTGTTTCTGCGGAACCTTTTCCTTTTTCTGTCGTTCCGATTGTTTACGATGGACTCATAATTTTGAGCCGGACTCGAGGTGGTCGCGCCCCGAAAGCTATTCTGGCCATCCAAGAACAACAAAAGGCCTGACATTCTGTCAACTCTTTCGAGACTTTACAGTCCCCTGCAACATGCTTTCAAAGCGACTTCAGTTGACCGCGTCGCGTCTCCCTATCACCTCACCTCGTCCTTCCACCTTGCGCTCTTTCACACTGCACGCTGCACCCCGAAAAAAATGACGGAACGACGGGGAACATAATTGCCCCGTGCCCTTTGTCTGCGTTCGTGCAGAGCATGCTCCTTTGACGTTTTTTAGCCGGTGGCTCGGACACGCTTTAATCAAAAACATCGATTGCACCTTTCTTGGCGCCCCACTCATGCATCTTGACGACTTTCACCTTGCTAGGCTGCGTCAGACTCTCTACCGCATTCCGATCCTTACGATGCTTCCTTCTACTGTGCCTCTTCTTCGAACTCACTTTTGAGTCATCTGCTCGTGCCTCGTGCTGACCGTTAAGCATCTCCTCGGTCCAGATCACTGTCTTACCCGCACAGTCTGAGTGATTTACTATTAAATCATCTCCCTCTTTGCCCCGACTGGCGGACAGCTCGACCGACTCTGGAACAATGCAGCAGTCTTTACTCGAGCTATGCAACTCGCACTCCTGCGAACTGCCCTCTACTGCATTGTCCAGCTCTCACTGCGCATCGGCACGCAGCCCTGACTCGACCTGGGTGCTCGTGTCTGTTGGGTCAGCAGTGCTGTCTTCTTCGTTAACGACCTCGCTAACAATTCCTGCGATGCCCACACACGGTGACTGTGCCAATTCATTCACTGCTGGCCTAGCTGTTTCTACAGTGCTCCGTTGGCACAGCACCTCGTCGCTCTCACTACGGCCTTCAACGGCCTTTTTCGCCACTAAGGCATCATTAGCAGCTAACACTTTGAGTTTATCTTTGAACTCGCTGCTAACCTCACAGGTTCTAACCTTCTCGTCTCTCGACAAAACCCTGCTAGCGACTTCCTCCCACTTTCGCAGCCTCCAATCTACAGATTTCTCAAGCATCCGTTGTCTGTCTTCGATTGACTGCTCCAAACATCCAATGTATCTCTCCAACGATGCTACATACTTCCGGCTTACTTCCCTTTCTTCCGGACTGCATTTTTCCAGCAAAATTCTTTTCAACTTTTGCGTATTTTCTTCCTGTTCCTGTCTAATTTTTCCCTGTTCCTGCCTAATTGCTTCCAGCTTCTGTATTTTGCTTAGAATTTTGTTACCGAGATGTTCAATGATATACAAATCATTGTCACTTTGGAGAATGGTTTTACGAATCTCTGCTTCCGCTAAGTCCTCCTCTACGTCTACCTGTCTACCTCAAGCTCTTCACACAACCACAACAGGCCAGCTCTCGTCAAACTCAACAGGACCATGGTCACTACTTTAAGCTTTGGCTCTGCTGTCACACAACACTTGCTGCGATACACACGCAAATCAGAATTCTGAATCAGAATACAAGTAAAAGATCCCCAGCGTTGCAATTCTACGAACACAGAGAAATTAAAGCCTGGTAAATCTTACAGCCAAAACCAAACGCTTACCCACAGAAGCAGCAACATATCAGCAGTCCTTCTCCGCCGTATCCAGTCAGTTGCAAGAGGTGGTCATTCCCAAGTCGCCTCCAACTTGATCAGGATACCGGTCGGTCACCACGCCCATCCCAAGATCCGTGAGGTCAATCTCACCGTTGCCCACCAGTTGTAGGAGCTGGGGTGTCGTGGCCTCGCCAGCAGTTGTAAGAGTTGGAGTCGGGCATATCCAAAGTGGTAGCTGGCCCATGCCGTCGTTCGCCTCATCCACGCTGAAGACGTTGGTGAAGGGAGGAACAGGTCCTCATCGAGAATGAAGAGTGCAGGGTTTATTTACATTATTTACATGAGAAGTACGAGAACGTTATGTCTCATCAGTCTATAGCATGACTGGCTCGAAGCATACTAGATCGAAGCACTGGCTACATCTCAGGGCAGATGGGAGAGCACTCCCGATGGCCCGCAAAAGTCTGCTTAAAAGCCCTCTCTGTTCAAGCTGCGGTCCCACCATTCTCCAATCGGAGCGTCGAGAGTCACCGAAGGGTCCGCTTGAGGGCGAGGGTGCGCCTTCGTTTCCCGACCACATTCGGAGAAGTGCCCTCGGGCACACACTGCTCACTCCCCCACAGAAAGGAGGGGACACTCGTAGACAGGTGGCTTCGCGCCTGACTTGAACTGACCCGTCTGGGTTCCCTGGAATGGGCCAGACATCGACGGGTTTGTTTGGAGAACGGCCTTGGCGGCCAGCTGGTCTGTCGAGCCACCGTGAGAAAGCGTCATAGTATAGCGGCCCTTTTCCAAGAGTCTCCTCTTCCTAGCGTCGTGGTCGGCGCCCGGGTGACCCGTATTCTTTGAAAGGTGTAGAGGCATGGTGTCGCCGCTGATCTTTCCCGGCGGGACGTTTTTCAGCCCCCCGAAGCGATTTGTCGCAGGCAATCAGGATATACTTCAAGATCGCTGCACCCGCTGGTCGCCGAACGTAACAGCCGCTTTTTTGAAAGCAATGAGAGGAGCTTCTAACTTTTCCAGCTGCATCCATCAAAAATGAAGCACTTGAGCCGTGTTCAGTTCGCTGCCCTCGCCGAAGAACTCCAATGCATTTATGGCATCGACAGCTTCAAGGAAGAGGCCATCTCATGGAGGAAGGGGCCATCTCTTGGTATGAGATGTGGTGCAACAAAACTGAGGACCCATCAGAATAAGGCCAAGACATTCTTCCCCGGTGTTGCAAAAGCCATTGAGGTAGCTCTGGCTTTGCCAGTTACTACATGTACGGTCGATCGCTCCTTCAGTATAATGAGGAGAGTGAAAACCTGGCAATGCTCAACGATGACAAACGACAGGCTGGACGGCCTTTGTATGATGAGTGTGCTCCGAGAGCGTGTAATGAAGCACAGAAATGACTTTATCACCCGTGTCATCACGCAATTCGCCCAGAAAACTCTAAGGCGTCTGCAGTTGCTGTTCAAGGAAGACTGACTAAGTGACTATAGTTGCGTGTTTGTGAAGATATTGTGCTGTGTGCTGGTCATCAATTCGGGTGAGTCGAGAACCCGCACGCAGCACGACTAGAGTGACCTAGCACGACTGAGCACTCTTCGCCACGAAGTGACAGTATCTTTGCACATTTTTTAATTAATTTTAATTGTTCGTTCGTTAATAAACTCCAATGTATCTCTTCAAGCCACGCATTAATTTGTTGTTTGTAATTTTTCTTTCATGTGTGCATTTTACTTATTTAGTTATAAATAAATAAATAAATTTGCTCTGCCAATAGTGCCTTTTTGCTGTGAACATACCGCTGCCCCCCCCCCCCCCCCCCCCCCCTCTGCAAAAAATTATGCGGACGCCCTTGCCGGCAACTTCCGCGAGCACGCGTGCCAAGTCAATGCGTTTTTTGTTTTTTTTGTTTTTTTTTAGGAGGCATTGGCCAAGTTCATCTGTGTGCTCGCGTGTGGGTGGAGAGCTCCCAACTGCTCTAATCTGCGTGCGTGAACACTGAACTCGCGTATTCGATGCTTCGATGCGATCAGCGTGCCTTCCGGTGGCCAATCAGATCGATCTTCGAACATGCTTTCGTGCTTTTCATATGCGCTGTTGTTGTAGCTCGCGTTATAATCGTCTCGATCGGTATCGTCGACCTGGATCAACCTTCTACCGGTAGGGATCGCGCGCCGTGGGAACGCTGCGCGCGTCAAGGCATAGACCATGGCCGGGTAATCATAGGTACAGATATTCAAACAATCGATTATTTGATATTCGACTCGCGAATTGAATTATGCGAAAGTTCTCTATTCGATTCAAAATCGAATATTCGAGTATTCGCAAACCCCTACATTTAAGTAAATTCGAACTTCTGGTCAAAACTTAGCACCTAAAGGTATCTTCGTGCCAAATTATAGTGGCAGTTGCTATGAAAAGGCAGAAGCCCAAGATTGTACATTTGTACACCCTTGGGCCTTTAAAGCACTGAACTGAAAGGAGGCACACATTTCATTTAGTGTTGGTTACGCTACATATTGACCCTTTTCGCGGAGCAGTTTGTTTTAGACAAACGAGATAGCGCTTACGGCGCTTACGGCAAAGGTGCGCGGCATGCCGGCAACATTGGGTGGCGGCGGCCATATTCCTTCCAGACCGCCGACGTGCCGCCGACGCGCTGTAGCGGTGCTAGCGTGCATTGAGTAGCGTTGAGTTAACTAATGGATTTCCCCCCTAGATTTCGCGTTCCGTTTCGCGAAACTGGATTATTTTTGTGTTTTTCTTCAAGTGGATGTCACAAGTGACACCGAGATATCGACAGTAATGAACGTACTGCGCGGTAAGCGACGGAACGTATAAAATGTGCGGCTATGGTTCCGATGCTCGCGAACCGATGCTCTACGTGTCGCTTTATGGACTTCGTCTTGCGTCAAGTGCTATGTGCAGAGCTGCTGCAAACATACTTGTATGCGCCCAGTGAATTCGCTTGAAACGTCTTTTACGTGAAAACATGGCCTTGAGGTTGTGTTTGCGCGAAAAACGCAGCTTGACAGCTGATGGAATGTGCAGCGAGTGTTCAGGTTGCCTTCATATAGTGCTCGTTCGCGTCCTTTCGCAGTACAAAAGCAAGCCAATGTAAACAGCTTACTGTTTACGCTGGTTTAGCTGTATAATCGGAGCGAAGTGTGAGCAGTAATTTTTATGTAGATTTATAAAGTTCCCTGTCACGTATCAGTGATAAAAAGTTGTCGCAGTTTCACCTGAAAGGCGAAGCATCAATTGCGATAGCAAATTTGTAGAGAGCTATACGAAGTAAATGATATTAGCTTTATCAGCTGTATAAACTTGGACATGTAGCAGCACCGGCAACACGCAGAACTGTTGTCGACGCCGTCGGCGTTTTGCCCGCGTTCGCTCAAAATGCGTGCGGCGTTGTTGACTGTTGCCGGAGCCTCTGATATAAATAGGCACTTGGTGCCGCAGCTAAACGTCGCCTCCCTTTCCTCCCCCTCCCCCCCCCTCCCCCACGGCCTTTCGTGCGTCGGAAGAAGGCGCGTTTGCTCTACATATATGGTGATTGTAAAGGAGGAAAGAGACGCCTACTTCTGCAGCCCTTAAGCGAGCACGGCGCAGAACGCGCGTTTGTTCTCCGCCGTGCGTTCACTCCCCGTGAAAGCGCGCGCCCCTCGCGCCCTTTCACTCGCACATACAGCGTTCGGCGCGCGGCGACGATTTCATCTCCATTGACGTCATACGGAACCTCACGGCGACGCCGACGGCAGAAATGGGCTTTTGAGTGTCCATATAATTGCTATCGCAATAAAACGCCAGTAGCCGCTGCAAGCAAACTTCGCGTCTTGCGGCTACTGGCATGTTTGCGAATGCGTGCTTGTAATGTTCTCATCGATTTGTCAAATAAGCTCCCTGAAGGTAACGTTGTAAACGATTGGTTAACAGCTTTTAATTCACGCGAAACGCAAGCAGGTATCCGCATACGGCTATAAAGAATGTGTACGAATGTCCTTTTGTACCTTTGATAACGTGAACCTTTTAGTGCACTTATTTCCAATCTGTTACTGTGTTCTGGAGTATCGTGTTGACATTGCCAGTACTAAACAGTGGTGCGGTTTTCCTATATTTATTTTTGATCATGCTCCTATTATTGTATACCCTTTATGTGAATACACAAAAAGATATTTTCCAAAGAAAATTTGCGAAGACACGGTAAAAACTAGGTTTCTGAAACGGAATTGTAACATTGAGCACTTCCATTTTTTTAATGATGCTCTTATCACTGCACTTACGGCATAAAAAGATATATGAGGCTGTTCACAGAGGTGCTGTACCTGTTGACAAGCATTCATAATCATGCTGGTTATTTAATTCTGACGCCTGTGTTCGCAAGCGCAACGCAAGCGTTGAACGAAACGGCCAAGTGCTATCCGTGCGCGGTGCGTACGCTACGGGTTCGACGTGCCAACTGAAAGGGCTTGGAAGGGATATGGCGGCAAAAGGTCACGTGACACGAGCGCCCCAATCACCGGTGGCCGCGGCAGGCGGCGGCGCGCTGAAAACAAATTTGATACTCTAAAAATTTTCGGAAATGCAACTAAGTTTTCGCTATCGCACTGTGCTCCAATCATGCTAGATTGAATCATGTGGATTGACGTGTGCAGTAGTTGGCTGCAAAAATAGTGACTGGCATGTTAAGGAATGGAATGAATCTGTGTGGCCAAGTTCGCGGACCGCTGTTGCAACTGTCCGAACGTGTTACCGGCACTTCCAGATTTACGGATTTCTTCGAGGATACAGAAATTTGCTCATCCGCCAGCATTGTATGGCTAACCTTCAAAGGAAGGGCTTCAGCCACAGAACGCCGGCAAGAGTGAGTACCACTCGTTAAACAATGACAAAAGGGAGTAGCGCCGCTTCCTGTCATAGTAAGTTTCGCGCACGTTATCTATACACATCTATCCCAAATGGCAGGAAAACTTACGCCCACTCTATCGCCGACTTATCAAGAATAAGTGAATGGGCGCACACTTGAATATATGCGCACTATATACGCACAATAAGTGACGGTACTACATCGATAGCGCACGAATGGTCGAAGCTGAATGTTTCCTGACGATCCACAAGAGTAAGCGAGTTACTCGCGATAATACGCATTTGCTACAAGGTATTCAAATGTGCAGAACGGCTACGTTTCAAGCCTTGTGCGCAGCAAGAACAAATCTATCGGAACTGAGCACACCCGCGAGCGATTAGGCAGAAAATAATCAGATAGTGGCCGCACCGAGGAACTTCACTGAGTCAGAAACTGACAAGCCGTTGCTTCAAAAAAAAATGTGGTTGATCCCTCTTATATAGGAATCGGTATAGAACACGAAAGTGAAACGTGTCTTCACAGAAGTAGTGTAATGTTTATTGCACATTGATATATAATGTCTATTGGTGTTTTGTGGCTAAAGCGCCCTTAGGCGTTGATGCACCCACGCTGACGCCTGGTGGCACGTCTCCTCCATCACGACTACCAACGTCGATGACCATGAGCAACCGTCGTGCATATGGAAGCTGCACTACGCTGCACACGCTAGCACAACGCGAAAGACGAAGCACGTAACTGACACACTAATACAACACGCAAGACAAAGCACGTAACTGAATCGTCACCGAGTCAAATCAGCGCGTACAGCGCGTCGTAATTGCAGCCTCCGCGATCAACTTCAGAAACATTTTCAGAGCTAATTGCGGAGGCCACGCTCCGCTGTGCTGAGTACGGTGAACGCCACCTAGGTGGCGTTGGTAGTGCTTCTTGATGCCAGCGTCCCTTCGAATGCTGGCATCGAGGCGTCGTAGTGCTGAGACCACCGAAGCGTTCACTGTCGGTGCGCGTTAGTGTCATAATGCAGTACTTCTCTTTTATTGCGATAGCAATTATATGGACACTCAAAAGCAGATTTCTGCCGTCGCCGTCGCCGTGAGGTTCCGTATGACGTCATTTGGAGAAGAAATCGTCGCCGCGCGCCGAACGCTGTATGTGCGAGTGAAAGGGCGCGAGGGGCGCGTCTTTCACTGGGAGTGAACGCACGGCGGAGAACAAACGCGCGTTCTGCGCCGTGCTCGCTTAAGGGCTGCAGAAGTAGGCGTCTCTTTTCTCCTTTACAATCACCATAAATGTAGAGCAAACGCACATTCTTCCGACGCGCGAGAAGCCGTGGGGGAGGGGGAGGGAGGGGAGGCGACGTTTAGCTGCGGCACCAAGTGCCTATTTATATCACAGGCTCCGGCAACAGTCACCAACGCCGCACGCATTTTGAGCGAACGCAGGCAAAACGCCGATGGCGTCGGCAACAGTTCTGCGTGTTACCCATGCTGCTGCATGTCCAAGTTTATACAGCTGATAAAGCTAATATTATTACTCCGTATAGCTCTCTACAAGTTTGCTATCGCAATTGATGCTTCGCCTTTCAGGTGAAACTGCGAGCACTTTTTCTGCTCGTAGGCGGCGGCACCGCCCCGAGCAAGAGCGCGGGTACACGGAGGAGTGTTAGATATATAAGGCGCGTCTGTGTAGCTCTCTGCAAATGCGTTTGTGGCGCAATGGGTTAAACGCTCGGCGATCTATCGTCGCGGACCGAGAGTTCGT
This sequence comes from Dermacentor silvarum, assembly GCF_013339745.2. Taxonomy (NCBI): domain Eukaryota; kingdom Metazoa; phylum Arthropoda; class Arachnida; order Ixodida; family Ixodidae; genus Dermacentor; species Dermacentor silvarum. The sequence continues at coordinate 113,511,188 of NC_051157.2, read as the reverse complement.
GGGTTCGATTTCCAAATTTTGCATGTTTGTGGAACTTTTTCTTCTGGTTTCTTTCTTTGTATTATGTTCTATGACGTATTTCCGTGACGGAAATACGTCAGTGAAGTCTTGGTGGACCCCGGCATAAAACACTTTCGTGTTAATATTTGCCAAATAAAGTACAAAGAGCAAAACACACTAATCCTGATTCAATTCATTAGCGGAATTTTTGGATAGCGCAATTGGAATACATCTTTAGGCGTGCGTCTTAAAATGTCGTACAAAAATCCCTCACTTGACTCGATCCTAGGCACCTAGGGACACGATCATTTAGGGACTTTTGAGAAGGCGCGATGGTGGCGCCAAGCGACGACGGCATGCGACGGCGTGATCGTTCTCTGGCCCGCGCTAGAGTGACCTACCCGCGCCGACCGCGCGTTGTTCAACTTTGCGTGTGTGATTGTGCTTGCGTTGCTTGTGTATTGGTTGTAGGTTCTGTGTTACTTGGCGGAAAGCCGTGAGTAGTGCTTGTGTGGCAGTGCGGCTTTGGCCTCGGTGAGCTCTGGCAATACAGAATCTGCGTTGTGTGATCCGTGTTCCTTGACAACGCGGCGGTGGTGACGATTGAAATGTCGAAGTGGCGTAGCGCCTCGGCAGCGCAGCTCAGCGAACCACGATATGGCGTCGCCGTGTCCGCCTTTGCTTAACCATAGCCTCCTATATACTATGGCTTAACGGACGTCGAGGGATGTGCTGCTCTCTACAAGTCACAAAAAATGTGACTGCGTGGGTTCAGCACTGAATGTGTGGTTTGAGTACTGTGCTTGAAACGAGCGGTGCAGCTGTGGTGCCCTAATTTCGCACAATTGAGGCGCGTGCTTTTGTGCAAAAAGGGCAACAAATCGTATCTTTACCCGCTGAGGCGATGCTACAATGTCAACAATGCCGTTCAAGTTTGTTATGATGGTAGTCTCTACAGAAAGCGTGTTTTAAGCAAGCAAGCGTGCACTGCAGCTATGCTGTGAATATAGCCTCAACTCAAGAATGTGGCGTTTGCAGAACCCTTATGTTTGTTTCTGCTTTCAAACAAGCTGTACGTTGTTAGGATTCTCACTCACTGCTCACATGAAACATAGGGGTCCATCGTGTCGGTTGAGGCTCAGCAGGAATGTGTGTTGATGGGGTGTGGAGTTGGTGGCTGTGTCAGGTGCCTCACTGAATTTTGTAATTCATTGTTACAAGCTCAATGTAAAAGGACACACCGTATACCTGATGGCTCACTTTCACGGATATTACCGTATTGGCATGAATGTGCCTTTTTTCTTTGAAATTTCCAGCCTCAGGACGCGCCTCGCATTATATTCTGGTTCATGACACATATAATCAGAATAAATTTTTCTTTAGGAGAGACCAAAAGCCGCTCGTTGCATCATATTTGTGGTCGTGTTACTTACATGCAAATCCGGCACTTTCAGTGCCCATTGACTGACTGAGGAGTGCAGGACTGTGGCAGTGGTACCAGCACCAAAGCAGCTGCCCAAATGGTATACTCTATAGCAGGTGTTCTCAAGCATGTTCGCTCCAGGGAACCCTACTAAGCTCCATGAAGCGCCAAGGAACCTCCCCCCCCCCCCCCCCCTTGAATTAACCGAATTACAATGTCCTAAATAACCGAATGTCGAATTATCGTGGGTATCAAGAAAACAATAAACAAATGCTTAACTACTTAACTATGTCAACACGCTTTTATTTACGCAATGAATCAGCAAATCCCGTCCACTACAAGACCAGTGCAGAAGCTGAAATTCTCATTTCATGACTGATTAGCGCTAGCAGCGGCAAAGGCCTCGCGCGCGTACATCTCGATTATTTTTTTTCGCTCGCCAACAAATTGTCCGTCCATCGCGATGTAGCCGGTGCTCTTAATCTTCGACAGCTTAGCACTGAGTCGAAGCAAAACTACTTCTTGCCGCAACCGCTGCGGACGCAACCGCGGTCGCTATCGACGCGATCATGGACGGCGACCTTGCGGTTCAGAAGCTGATGGAAATGTTTTACACCAACTTTTCTTCGAGTGAAAATCGATACATCCAACATAGTTCACAACGCATAAACACACCGCGGTTAATGATGCGCGTCGCATTTTTGCACATCCAAAAGAAATTTACAGATAGTGTAGCTACTGCTGCATTTAAAGGATACGCGCAGTGGTTGTTCGAAGACCTCGTAAGAACTGACATACTGTAATTTGCACTCAGAACTAGCTAAAACATCTATAAATCGTCCCGCAGCGCGCGACCGGCAACACATTCAAGCCGCGCCGCGCCGGCTCGCACAAGCCAGAGGAGGAAATTTAGGCTCGTCGCGCGCCCTTTCCTCCTCGCCCGATGAAAAGGTCTATAGTCGGATACAACTTAAATCTGCAGTGAAGCTCCGCCCACGCCCTCAGAACCGCCAGCCACTGTTCCTCTGCGAGGCTGCAAATATATATATATATATATATATATATATATATATATATATATATTGGAAGACGCAAGAAGTCCAAACTTAAAACTTTCCCTGTTACCTAAATAAGGCGATAAGCACAAAAATGAAATTATAAGCGCATAGTTTTATACGTTTTCACTCGTCTATTGTAGTGAAACGCACAAGTACAAGTACAGTCATCAAGTACGACGCCTTTTTGAAAAGGTCGCATGACGATGATTTTGTTTGCTTCTGTGATTGGCTGGCGGAGTAACGCAACCCCGCGTGGTCCGTGTGCCTTTGTTGCCAACTGCTGATTTTTTAAAATTTGTATTCTACTATAAGTAAGCACAATAAGTTCTCTCTAGATAGTGTGAAAAAAGAAAGGAACATGCTCAATGTAAACCAGTAGAATACACAATGAGGTATGACTCAGGCTTCATGTGTTTAGACATCATTTACAGCTGACATTGTTCAGCGGTTCTGTTGACTTGTTCAGCGGTTCTGTTTTGTAGCGTTAGCTACACTGGCCTAGCCAAGCCCGTTTTGCGCGGCACATCAAGAGCCGTGCTGCGCATGCGCAAGGATCAGTGATGTCACACGGCTTGCGCACCGGAGCCACCGGAGCCGGCACCTCTCGCGCACTCCGCCGCCGCCGGTCTGCGCATTCCAGAGGAGTGACGTCGTAGCCGTGGTAGATGCACTGGCGCCGGCGCGCGCTCGCTGTGCAGTCGCCGTCTGACACTGCGCTGGAGCCGCTGCGCTTCTGACTGGCGTTTGTGTGTGTCATTGGAGCAGCAGTAAGCATGACAATCAAGCTAATCCTTGACAATCTAGACAACCAGGAAAGCTAAGAATAATCAGCTGAACCTTTGCTAACGCTACGTATATCCTGGCATAGCCGAGCTAAGCCACTGCAACCAGGCGCGTAGCCAGGGGGGGGGCTGATGGGGCTTCAGCCCCCCCCGAAATTTTTTCGTGCGGGCATGCACCACCGACCAAAACTACCACCGACGCCGGCAATCATTCTGGATTTTGTCTACAATGTCTTTTTCACGCTCGAAAAGACATTTCGGCACGAACATTGCGAACTCGGGCTAGATTTTGTGACAATGCCCTTGCACCTGGAGTCACGTAACGCAAGGAGCCCCATCCAAGCACAAACTTTCAACGGCTTTTCGATAGCGAGCGGGCGCGTTGCGGCATCTCGCAGTGGCCGCGGAATATACAGAGCGCATGGATTTCAATTACGAAACTTTATGGGTATAAAGTTCTCATAAATTTTTGACGCGAAAGGTGCGCGGACATTTCCAAAGGCATTCTTTAAAAGATTTTCAATTCTAGAACTTTAAGGGGTTAATGTTCTTATAAACTTGGGCCAACATGCGCGCACTGGAACGCTCGTGTCCAAGCCGCTCCATAAATGGAAGCGCGCGCTCGAAATCTCCCACACACACGAAAATACTAAATATCACCGTGACTGTCAGCTAGCAGCTGATAATTTTCTCCAAACATTTTCAGGAAGCGTGCAGAATGTGATTGATCAGCTGGACCAGGGCAGGCAAAGTAAAATATGAGAAAACAGAAGAAAGTAAACGGCCTATTATTGATAAATTGTTTTTTTTTTTTTTTTACGGGCAACAAGGTCTGGCTCTCCGTGGCCACAGGGACAGGGGCCCTATGGATTTAAGCAATGCCCCTGCTGAAAATACAGGCATTTTCAGAGTGCTTCTTCGCATGCGAGCTGATTGTGGAGATACATATCTGAAGAACCCTTTGGAAAGTTGCCCCAGTAATGCCTCGTATTTAAGCCCAGACGCACAAAACCAAATTATAGAAATTTGTGGTGACATTATCAAAGAAAGCCTAGATTCAAAAGCAGGCTGCTTCTCCATACTTCCTGACGAAACGACGGACATCGCTGGAATCGAACAGCCTAATGTTTCTGCAAGGTACCTAAACAAGTATGCCAACGACATGAAGGGAGTGCTTTAGGTTTTAGCACCGGAATAGATGCCCATCTCTCATTGCGACAGCAGGTTCTATGTAAATGTGTAAATACTGCTGCAGCTTCTAGTCACCCTTCCAGTGACCACTGCCAGCGCAGACAGAATATTTTTTTAACAAGAGTTTACTAAAAAACTACTTGCGCTATACAATGTCTGTGGAACGCATGGTTAGGCTGGCGCTTCTATACAGCCACAGAGTCGTCGGCATCAACGTGTCCGAAGTCATTGACCGCTTCGCTCAACTTCCCCGCCGAGAGAAGTTTGTCCTTTAGATAGCGAAGCAGCAAAAATCAATGCAAGTAAAAAGCACTGTTCCTTCAGGTCCATAAGTTCTTAATTATGAAAACGTATGACCGTTCATTAGCTTTTAAAACCGCAGAAATTTTCGCCGTTTATTCTAGCAGTTAGCATCATGATCATAATTATCACGCGAATACAAAAATTACGAGAATACCAATAACCAATTATGACCGACCTTGCTCATTGAAAGCCCGGCCCACGCGGCGTTCGCCAAAAACACACTCGGATATTGGGCAACTTGCCACATCATTTGTGGCCTTCGCTTGTGCTTTTCTTTCATTTTCAGCTACCTGCTTTTATTTCTTTTTTGAAACGAAGGAATACCCTCCTTTAATTTTGGGTGCAGAATAATTGTTGGCGTTGTGCAGGCAGTTAAATTACACATTTTCGTACTGATTTATGCATTATTCCTCTATTATTCTACCCACATGGCGCTGTCGCGACCGCTGCATGGCCCAAGTACATATCACGATTTCTGCGATCATAGTTATGTCCTTGCCTAGATCATCTGTCTTTCTGTGCGCAAAGTTTACTATGTGTGACTGAGCAACATGTTTATTTGTCTTATTTGACGCATTATATACACTGACGTTTGCTTAAATACGTAGATTTATTGGAGACTCGGACGTATTCTTAAATATCTTATTGCGAGGTTTTGTGTATACAAGCAGTGAACTTTGTTTCCAGCGACTTTTTTTTTTGCCCTTTAACGAGTTGTATCTTCGCATTTGTATATTCCATTCTGTCTTCGCAATTTCTAATATATACTTTGCAGAACTCCCACTTTTTATTTGTACTCACTGGTGCGAGTATTATCTCGGTGTAATTACAATACACGACGAGTTACAGCTGCTCCTGCGCAATCGATTGCAACGAGGGATAGCGTCATTGAGGTTTCTTCCTGGCCGTTGTATATGTAGAAAAATGTAAACAAGGTTATTAAGTGACAAAGATTCATCAAAATATTTGTCCTCAACTTATTCATTTCATGGCCTTACATTTTTCATATAAGCTGCATGCACCCAGGCCGCCGCCGGAAGCCAACTGATTCCGGCCGACGTCTAAGGGGGAGGTAGACGGTGAAAGGGAGAGCTGCGTCTCACCCCGATCACCCATACTCTCTGACGGGTGCAAATAAAGTGCTTTCTCTCTCTCTCTCTCTGCACTGCTTTGCTGGTTTCGAACTGATATTGACCCTTTTCGCGGAAATCCCGTGGGCGCTGCCATATATGATCACGTGGTGACGCGTCCATTGCTTGCCTCAACTGCCTCCGTTGCCTCCTTGTTTACAATGGAAGTGTATGACGCCCGCGCGGCTTAGAAAACCTCTGTTTTCGGAGATATCATAGACGGTGACTAGATGGACGACACGAAGCTTTGATCACAGCTTCAGAGAGCATGCAAAAGCGCTTTCTGAGCTGATTAAGCTATGTCCAAATGGCATAAGCAGCGTATATGGTGCTTGTTCTAAAAGCGGGGCTAAATATGTATTCCAAGCTGTCCGATTATGAATTCAGTCAGGATTAGTGCGTTTTGCTCTTTGTTCTTTATTCGGCAAATATTTTGAAGCAGTGGCTTGTCAGTTTCTGACACAGTGAAGTTCCTCGGTGCGGCCACTTTCTGATTATTTTCTGCCTAATCACTCGTGGGTGTGCTCAGTTCCGAATCCGATAGATTTGCTCTTGCAGCGCACAAGGCTTGAAACGTAGCTGTTTTGTACATTGTAATACCTTGTAGCAAATATATATTACAGCTAGTAACTTGCTTACTCTTGTGGACCATCACGAAACATTCAGCTTCGACCATTGGTGCGCCATAGGTGTATTCCGTCCTTTATAGTGTGTAAACAGTGCGCAAGATATTCAAGTGTGAGTCCATTCACTTATTCTTGATACGTCGGCGATAGTGTGGGCGTCAGTTTTCCTGCCATTGGGGTCAGATGTGTATAGAAAACGTGCGCGAAACTTACTATGACAGGAAGCGGCGCTACTCCCTTTGTCATTGTTTAACGAGTGGTACTCATTCTTGCCGACGTTCTGGGGATGAAGCCCTTTCTTTGAAGGTTAGCGATACAAGGCTGGCGGATGAGCAAATTTCTGCATCCTCGAGGAAAGCCGTACATCACGAAGTGCCGGTAACACGTTCGGACAGTTGCAGCAGCGGTCCGCGAACTTCGCCACACAGATTCATTCTATTCCTTAACATGCCAGTCACTATTTTTGCAGCCAACTACTGCACACATCTTCAATACACATTATTCAATCTAGCATGATTGGAGCACAGTGTGTTAGCGAAAACTCAGTTGCATTTCCGACAGCGGATAGCACAGAAGCAAGGTAGAAGCGGTAATGGTTTCGTATTCGTGCGCGGTCGCTGAGGAGAGGTATGGTGCGCCGCCGTGAGTGCTATCTCGTTTCTCTAAAACAAACTGCTCCGCGAAAAGGGTCAATAGTTCTAAAGTTCATGTGATGTTTTCTTTACTTATTAATTAGACAAAAAAAAAAACGCGGAAGCATTGATATCAGTTATTTCTGCCACAATTTTTGGGGCATACGAATTTATTATTTTATGACAACATACATATTTTAATGGACAGTGCATAGCGTCAATAATTCGTTTGCAGCATCTAATATACAATGGAATTGGCAATGCAGTTATTATTCATGCATTTGATCCCTCGACAAATTCTATAAGGAGGAGGCCGCTCTGCAACCTGAGCCCCCCCCGAACAAAATTTCTGGCTACGCCACTGACTGCAACATTTTTTTTTCAATGCATTTTCACGAAAACTTCACCGGGGGTGATGAGATTGAGAGGGACTTTGCCTGCTCCCCAAGTATCGCATGTTTAGCCTAATTGAGTATCGCATTTTTTTAGTTTTTTTTTCGACTTGCTTGATACCAGCAGGTGTTCCATTACTGCTCTCTCCCTATTTTAATCTCTCCATCTCTCTTACAGAGCCCTTACCAGCTAATCTGGGGTCTGCTAGTCGCTGTCTTTATCGTCACGTCGAAGAAGATTGTCTGGACACCGTAGCCGCTCTCGCCACCGGAGCAGTGAAATGCTTTTACCCCACCCCTCCATTTTTTTCCCACCTTTCAATAAAAACTTCATATTTAGAGGCAAAAACGTGAAGCGATGATTGCTGCTGCTATAGAGGTACGCAACAAAAAATAATGTTTTCACTTTGTGTGAATGCGTGTGTGTGAAGCATTCCGTGTATTGTGTACTATCATATCATTGCCATGAATTAGCAATATTTTTATTGGGAATGATCGCATTCTCATCAGTAGTGCAGCTCTTTGACACCCATGATTATGATCTTTAATGACGTCCCCTTTGAGTCGTGATGGCGGCAGAGGTTCCAGCCTGTTTGAGCAACTTAGTGTTATGATATCATAATCTAGCATTCTGCCTGCCTGTCTGTTCTATCTCAGAAGGTGCCTGCCTGCAATGCCCGAGGCAATGCAATGCCCGATGCCTGCAATGCCCGAGGAACTCTTGCCCGGATGATAGCGTCCCATTTATGCTCCTTAAGCAAGATACCTACTTCTCCCCCCAACGTGGCACCTCGTCTTGGATGGGCCGCAGCTGCTTCAGCCGTAGGATACCACAGCCTAATGGCTTTAGGTAGGATGCGGTGGCTGGGCTACATACTCTGGATACAATTATATGTGAACATAGCTTTCGAAATATTTGTGAGCTTTCAACAGGATGTTGAACAGAAAAAAAAATACCGGTTCGGTTCAGGTTCAATGCGAACTTCGATTTCATTTCCGTTTGGAGAAACAAAAATTCATAACGGTTCGCGAACCGGTTCGGTGCCGTCCATTTTATTCTGTCCCATGGCGATATGCTGCATAGTACTATCGACTTGTCCGCATGGCGCATGCACAGGAGGCAGAAAAGTACGAATGAATTGCACAGCTGATACGGGGGCATTTTCATGTGCATATATTAAAGACAGAGTTAATTAGCGAGAATTCCTGCCTCATCATAAGGTCTGCATAGCTTCCACACAAGTTACTTTGACAGCAGTACAACAGCAGAGTCAAGTATTTTTGTTTTCCTTCAGGTTTTTACTACAGGACTGGTACGTGGTATTGTGACTCGGGGTCCGGGGCGAGAGACTGAGTCTTGAAGCAGGCGAAGAGGAGACGAAAACTTTATACAATATGTACAAATATGTACAGATATAGCAGGAATAGCAGGTAATAGCTGGTAATAGCTGCCATTAGCTGGGGATAGCTGGTCAAAGCAGTAAGAGCTGGTAAGAGCACACCAGACCGACGGGGCGGCCGGTGGCGACTCTCTGGCTTAACAATGGGCCAGCTCCTCCTTAAATCCCCTTGGCGGCGGCTCCTCGTCGACAGGAGGAAGAGGGGACGGTTGCTGACGTCACTCGCGTCGCATTGTGTCGTCGCGTCCCCCTGGCGACTCGTCGACAGGACCCCGAGGAACGGGTGGCGATGATGGCCGGGGCTGCTTGCACGTCGGCAGGACACAGACGGGGCAGTTGCCGAGGTCCCCCCGCGCCGTATTGTGTCGTCGCGTCCCCTTGGCGACTCGTTGACCGGATCAAGACGGGGCGGTTGCTGAGGCACCCGCGTCGCATTGTGTCGCCACGTCCCGTTGGCGACTAGTCGGCAGGACCCAGAGGGACGGGTGGCGATGATGGCAGGTGCTATGGCACAACAGCACCCCCGCCGCCAGACAATGCATCCAGAGGTCGAGCTGTCCGACGCAGCTCGGAAGATTGGATGCGCCGGTTGGGCGACGTCTAGGATGGTCTGGAGGTATCGGCTCTGCCGCTTTTCCCGCCGGTGGTCTTTTCTGCTGCTCGGTCCTGATAATGTCCACTGGAACGACCAAGAATCAACAACGCCAAACCACTCCGGCCAAAGCAAGCACCCTCCGAATGCTCTCCAAACCGCCAGGCCAAAATCATCGAACAAAGCATTTTCCGAGATCTGGCTACGCTAAACAAAACAAAACAAAATAAAACAACAACAACAAAAAATCCCGAACAACACGAGACACGTATCTGAGAGAGAAATTCGAGATACGGACCTCCTTTTTTTTTTTTTTAATTGTCAATGCGCGAGTCTTAATCAAATGAGAATTGCGTCGCAAGCGATTCTCAACTGTAATCCGGGCGGGTTGGCAAAGATCAAGGTTGCCGAAGATGACTTAATTTTGCCCCCGAAAGCCGTGGCGCAAAGGCTAAGCGTAGCTAATCTATGCGCTTGGGCGCCACTTCGCAAAAGTGCTTAATGAAATCCGACAACTGTCACCGCATAAAGAAATAGCCCTCCACTTATTGCTGTCAAAATGCGCTCGGCAAAACGAGCACCACATTTTTTTAAAGCACAGAAGCGGTTTTAACAAAAAATAAGAAACTCACGCGAACGACATAAAAACAAAGGTGAATCAAAATTATATACTGGCACTTACAACTAACGCGTACAATACAAAAACCAAGTCATAATCGAAATTAAGAATTTAGGCTTTTCCTAACCTAGATATACGAACAATAACAAACAAATGAAAACACTGACGTTTTCTCTACCTCAGAGTTCAGGAATCAGGCCTCAGTAAATTAATGATCAACAAACTAAAACATGTCGGTGTCTCGCGAAAAGAAAGGACCAAAGCAATAAAAAATGCGCTCTTGGCATATCCACCCTTTCCTACGCTCAACACGCGACTCAACTTTAACGCAAAGAAACACACCAAACAAAATGATTACTAAAAGGACAAATAATAAAATCGGCTTTCAAAGTACCATGTTCACAATCACTTGGTGCTCGCAAGCACACCCTTTCAGACGCGCTCGAGCGGGTCGCCCATTCTCGAGCGTACGCGTTGTCCACTCGCGACACCAGAACAAGGCTGATTTGCCGGTAGCCGTGACTTTTAAACTGCTGCCTCTAAACACTCGGGGAGGGGCGCATCCACGGACCCGCGAGCGCGCGGTCCCTTTGTCCGCTAGACAGTCGCCTTTCCTTCCCCCAGGAAGGGAGCGGCCATTGAAGCAGACTTTCGAGCATACCTGATGCTTCGCTACGTTACTCTGCTTACAATTCATTGATATCGCTGAGAACCGGCGGAATTTGTGGCGTCTAAATTTCCGCGATGTCCTTTCTTTACAGACGCGCGTCACGCCTGTTATAGACCTCAGCAGTCTCCTAAGCCTCGGGCTCACCCTACTGCGCTTTTTCCCAACGTGTTGGCGGTTGGCGCGCTTGACCCGGCTCGTATCGCCGCCTGAGTCCGACTTTCTCGGCTTGCGCCTTCGTCGTCTGCCCTCGGCGCGGCTCACAGGGCTCGCGGTCTCGGCACGCGTACTCGTAGGTACGCTGCCTTCTTGTCGCAACGACGTGGCTCCGGACGGCAAAACCAAGCTAGCCTCGTGGTCGTCGCTAGATGTATGCACTTCTAACAGAACATAACTGCATCCGACGCCATCTGAGCTAGCCGGCTTGCCCTGCGGTCTCTCCTTGACTAGCCTGAGCGTATCGCTGCCATCAAAAGGGCGCAGAATTTCTCTCTGGCCTTCGTCGTCAGCCACAATTTCCAAAGCGGCTTCTTTAGACAGCGGCGCAACAATGTGTTCGCGCTCGTCGATAAGCGTGTGCACCGATTGCACCATAGCATTTCCCTGGCGCACTGAGCTAGTAGCCATCTCAATACGCGGTCTCTCCTCGACAGGCTCGGCATTGTGGCTATCAAATTGGTCCTGGCTTACGACATCAAAATGACTCAACAAAGCCTTCTTAGCTTCATCGTAGTCCCGCTTCTCTGCATCAAGCAGGTGTTCCAGAACACACGAGAGACTACAAGGGAGCAGCAGGATCAACCGCTCGGACCAGAGGTCCCGGTTGACACCTTCTCCTTCGCACACTTTTTCAAAATCAGCAAGAAATTTAACCATATTCTCGCCCGCCCTGAACGTGTGGAGATGATATCGTGCTGTGCGCCATATCCATGTTTGATTCTGTCGACGGCTCTCTCGCCTTGCCTTTTCTTCGGGACTTACGCGCTCCTTCGCCTCTAACTCGCGCCTCTCACGTCTAACGCGTTCCTTTGCTTCGAGCTTTCGCTCCACAATCATTTCCCAAGCCTCTTCGGCTTCCTCGGTCGTCACGTCCTCTGCTCGCATCACGTCGAGAATCGCTTTCCTTGCTTTTTCGGAGCTGGCGGAAATGCCCAACTCCTCGCAAATTTGAATGAGGTCCTGAACTTGGAATTCCTCCATCGCGATCTCGTTCCTCGTGTTGCTGCCCACAAAATTTACCTTACTTCAAACTAAATCCACTATTTAAAGAAGGCAAATTAATAAATCATAGTCTACCAAAAAAACAAAACACTCTGCTAACATCTGCCTGTGCTAGAGAGGTCTGGCGACATGAAAAGCAAACATCGGGCACTCACCCAGCCAAAGTGGTTGACGCCGGTCGATCTGGTAGCTGCCATCGAGCGGTGTAGCAGTCGTCTTCGGGCCTCGTATCTCGCAGCTTGCCATCCGCTGTTCAGATACTGGTTCGCCAATCCCATAGCTGCCATCCACTGTTGTGACTCGGGGTTGGGGACGAGAGACTGAGTCTTGAAGCAGGCGAAGAGGAGACGAAAACTTTATACAATATGTACAAATATGTACAGATATAGCAGGAATAGCAGGTAATAGCTGGTAATATCTGCCATTAGCTGGGGATAGCTGGTCAAAGCAGTAAGAGCTGGTAAGAGCACACCAGACCGACGGGGCGGCCGGTGGCGACTCTCTGGCTTAACAATGGGCCAGCTCCTCCTTAAATCCCCTTGGCGGCGGCTCCTCGTCGACAGGAGGAAGAGGGGACGGTTGCTGACGTCACTCGCGTCGCATTGTGTCGTCGCGTCCCCCTGGCGACTCGTCGACAGGACCCCGAGGAACGGGTGGCGATGATGGCCGGGGCTGCTTGCACGTCGGCAGGACACAGACGGGGCAGTTGCCGAGGTCCCCCCGCGCCGTATTGTGTCGTCGCGTCCCCTTGGCGACTCGTTGACCGGATCAAGACGGGGCGGTTGCTGAGGCACCCGCGTCGCATTGTGTCGCCACGTCCCGTTGGCGACTAGTCGGCAGGACCCAGAGAGACGGGTGGCGATGATGGCAGGTGCTATGGCACAACAGTGGTGAGCGTGGCATGCGATCTATGGGTGTCGAAGACAGCTGAAATTCATATTGTACTATATAAATTGCAACTTCAAACTTAGTCTGTAGAAAAAGAAAGAAGCCTGTATTTGACATATCGCTCAGTTTGATGCTCCTTTAGAAGCAGGTGAAGACATTGATGCTTCTAAATGATGAAGGACGGTTTGTGTTGAACCGTATGTTGAACTTTAGTCTTGCGCACCTGCACCTATCACATAGTCTTGCGCTGACTAAGGGCGGACAAAAGTCAAAAGCACGCACATTGGGCCCCACGAGTGATTTCTAAAGCTTGAGTGAGTGTTGTACTCTGCTTGGCTAAGCACCAAACGTGTGTTGAGCCATGGTAAGTGGTGACAAAAAAGTCACTTACGCAGATCCTCTCTGTCGTCCTTTAGAAAGTAGCCCACCAGTAGCTCCACGCGGTCTTTGATCGCACGTACGAAGCGTGACTGCCCTGTGCAAGGCCGCGATGACGTTTCTCGAAAGAATTTCCCACACGTCGGGGTCTTGAAATCGATTGGTGACATCCTCCCGAAGCAGGACTCGGGTCTTCATGCTTTTAAAGGCACACTAAGGCAAATACTAAGTCAAGCTAAAGTGATGGAGTAGTGCTCGAGTATCTCTAAGGCGTCAATATTGTCACAGTGCGTAAGGTGGAAAGAAGAGGACATGGTTGGTGCCCTGGGAGACGACAAAGAAGATTCTGGGTTTTCGCTTCTCTGCGCAGCCATTAAAACCCATCTGTAAAACCAGTACGCTTCTTCCTTCCCGTAACATTATTATCGCGAATAGAGCCTTAGTCACCGAGAAACTGAGGTAAATGCAGGACAAGATTAGAGACTCCCTCGGCACATTCAAGTACTTGGCCGATGACGAAGGCACTCCTCATTTAAATTATGTCCCTAGTACTCAACCACTCGTTATAAAAACATATTTGTATTGTAAGACGAAAGAAAATGCTACTTCACCAGCCTATTTCATTTTTAGAAAAAAAAAAAAAAAAACAAGCACCGTTGACGCCGTTGACAACAACGCGGGCGCTCGAAAGGCTTTGTTTTCGCTCGACCCTCCGCCGTCCGCACTTTCGCATTTCAGTAGTTCCGTTATCACGTAGTGCTGCGCTGATTTTGCTGGCTCGCGAACCTCGCACAAACTGCGCGTCCATGTGATGTCGCGGTATGCCTGAACGGTCCATACCGCTTGACCAAAAGCAGCTGCTGCTGCTGATGATGATGATTTATTGACATCCCCTTTGAAACGGGGCGGTGACAAATAGTCACCTAGCCTGCTTGATTTAATCAGGTATACTATACATGTTCTTTATCTAGCATTTTTGTATACCTCTCATTAATATTCTTTTTCAAAATTTTACCTTGTACCGCTGCCTATGATTTTAAAGGTCGTATCCATCTTTTCCCTGCTTTTTTCCACCAGTACTCTAATCGTCTCTTGCTGATCTCTACGGCTGATCTGTTTATGTTTCCTTCCACTTTAAACCCAAGCGCTTCTGGGAGTTGCACGTTACCTACGGTTCTCGCTGGGTGGATCCCGTCGCATTCCATTAGGATGTGCTGAGTGGTCTCTGGATCTTTACTGCAGCATACACATGTCTCATCTAGTTCCGAATATTTGTTCCGATATGTTTTCGTCCTTAGGCAACCGGCTCGAGCCTCAAATAGCAAGGCACTGCCCTTTGTGTTATCGTACAGATTTTCCCTTCTAATTTTTTTCTTCTCATTCTTGTAAATCTCCATTGTCCTTTTCGTTTCCATTCTTTGCATCCAATTCACGGTCTCTATTTCTCTCTCTTTCTGATGACCCCTGGTTGTCTATTTACAGTTTCGATTATCCTGTACTTGGTTGCCAACTTCCTTGACCTCTTCCTCCATTCTGTGTCCACGCTTTTCATCTAGACATACTTGTGCACTTTAGCCGCCCATTTATTTTCATCCATGTTCCTGAGCCTTTCTTCAAAACTAATTTTGCTTTGTGCTTCTCTGACTTCAAAAGAGGCCCAATCCATGTCACCCTGCACTGCCTCATTTGTCGTATTACCGTGTGCTCCCAAAGCCAACCGGCCTACTGATCTATGGTTAACTTCCAAACCCGCCAATATATCCGATTTTAAGCATATAATGGCATTTGCGAATGTTAGCGCTGGCACCATTACTCCTTTCCAGATTCCACCTCATACTTATCGTGGCCCCACAGTGCTCTGTGTTTCATTATTGCTGCATTCCGCTTCCCCTTTATTTTCAGATTATCTTGGTGGTTGCTTGAGTAATTCTTTCCTTCGTTTATGTGTACGCCGAGGTACTTATATTGCTTCACTATGGGTATTACTTGCTGTTGAATTGACACCACGAAGTTACTCGTGTGTTCATTAAAGATCATAATCCCTGATTTCTCTGTGCTAAACTTAAGGCCTAGATTTGTCGCTGCGTTCCCACAGATATTCGCAAGTATCTGTAAATCGTTTTTTTTTTTTGTCCGCTAGTAGCACAATGTCGTCTGCGTACATCAGTCCAGGGACCTTCTGTTGCACCATTTGTCCATTACGCATGTAGGATAAATCAAAACCTAATTCGCTGTTTTCCAGTCGTCTTTCTATGCCCTTGACGTAAAGCGTGAACAACAATGGTGACAGAGGGCATCCTTGCTTCAATCCTTGGTGAATTCCCACCATTTCATTTCCTTTTCGGCCTTCCCATGCCACTTGTACTTGGTTGTCTCGATATATCTCCCTCAGCAGCTCCACGAAATCGTCATCTATGCCTTCGTATTGAAGAATATCCCACAACAATTCCCTGTCTACGTTGTCATAAGCTCCTTTAATATCTAGAAATGCTATCCATAAAGGCTGCAGCGGCGCGTCGTACCGCCCTCTGTCGGGCGCCGTTTTATTCACCGACGGTAGCAAAAGGGGGTGATGGCGTATGCAACGTCACTACTCCCTGGTTTGCGTGGCGGGAGATTTGAATTGCTATAAAGGTATTCGGACCCTTCAGATGCAATTTTCTCGAAAACCAAGTATTTTCTTTGCACGAAACAAGCGTTGTGACATTTATGGAATGGTATTTAAACTGTCCACGTCGACTTAGTATTTGCCTTTAGTGTCCCTTTAAAGTGTATTTGAGCGTTGCGCTTCAAACATTGCAATTCAACAACTGAGCTTGTTGACGAGCCAGCAGCATTGGGGGCAGCCATTTTGGGTATAGTTTGACCCGCTCAACGCGCTCGCCACGCTCCACTGAGCACTGAGATTGCTACCGGAGCGAGGGTACCCGTCCGCTCGCCCGCTAGCGACTGAACGCGTCGCGCATGCGCACTTGGGTCACCGCTATAGCCTGCTGAGCGGAGCGGACCGTCAAAAACGTTCTGTTAAAACTGTCTAAGTTGACCTAACGACCGAATGGTGGAGCGTCGCTAGAAATGTTAATTCCGCAGAGCCCGCGAAACAACCTTTCAGCCGCGGAACGCAACTGGCAACTTTGATTTGATACCGCGTATCCCGCGACCTTGTGCTTAGCAGCGCAACACCATAGCCGCTAAGCCACCGCGGCGGGTAGCGCAATCTTGGAAGAGTGGTAATTGGCCTCTTGCTCTTACACGATGGGCACAGATAGTCATGTTTGAACCTATCTATAACCACCCGAATTTATGCGGATGATGTCACGGGGTACGTCTGTCACCTCTGGTGCCTGACGTTCAGGCCTTCTGGGCGATGCACTCCTACAGGAGTTTCCGCACCGTAAGCAATGTGTCCAGCGCGCAGATAGGGTGATTGAAGCTCATAGGTTTGGCTACGGTCTTTCTCTCGCTCACAGTGGTACTGCACCGCACTACCACTGGTAACGCAGTGTAGGCGCCGCACTGTAGGTAAGTACGTGCAGGGTATACGTACCGGCACCGCAGCGTGTTTGGCTGGAGCATACATTTTTCGTAAGACTAGGTTTGACATGGCTGCGGTACTTATATTCTTCAATGCTTGATTCTTTTCCTCCTGGACTTCGCTGACCGTGGCTGCCGCCGCTGCTGGGTACTGTTAATTGCCGAATAGGCCATACGCAAAATAATTGTGTGATTTATGGTGGGATAAAAACATCGGTCTCCCAGCACAATGGCGCAATGTTCTAACCATTTGGCCACAATCACACGTATACTTTTCTCAGGCCAATGCCAAGTAGCTTTTCAAGGCGATCGGCGCGTGCGTCACGTCGCTTAGCACATGCACGTGTGAGAATGTGCGCGCGCCAGTTTTCATTTGGCAACATGCGCTTGAATGAAGCGGACGCCTAATAGCCAACTTTCGCATTGTACCTTCATCTGCCATACATCCTTACCAATCTTTCCTCATGGAACATCGCCTTCACCCTTGTGACATTTCTGCGTCAATGTCTCAGTGTGCATTCGCATGAACTGCTGCTTACATTTCGGCATTGCTTGTGAACGGTGTAGTGCACAAACAAGAACAGTGCATGAGTACACGTTGCACAGGATGACAGTAAACATAATTACATTAGTTTGAAATTATGTTTGAAATTAAACTAAATGCAGTTGCATTGCATTTAGTTTCATATCATTCAGTTAACATTTCACCAAAGCTTTGCTTCACATATATATTCCAACGTGTGCATTGAATTTGCATAACTTCTCAATGCGTTAGCATTCTTAGGGTACTTCATGCACTTTCCGGGCGCTATCTATGTACACATGTGTATGTATGTTTGTATCTAACCGTCCTCCCGCCTACCTGGGTATTGGTGGATTGGGTAGCGCATCGGGCTACTGTGCTGAGCACAGTTCGAAACCAACCCATCGGACCGATTTGGCGTCACTGTGTATGTGACAATGTGTACATACGTGCCGCTCGATCGTCAACGAACCTCTTTCACACCGAGGTGAGTCACTGCATGTAGACGCGGGACTGGGTTGGTACCGCTGTTCGAAGTAACCTCTTTGACGCCGACTTGGAGTACTGCGTATGTGCCACTCGGTCTGTGGTAGTCTCCAATGAGCCTGTTTGTTGCCAACTTGGGTCACTGGGTGTGCGCCGCTTTTCAATGAACGTCTTTAATTTGACGCCGACTTAAAGACGTTCATTGAAGAGCGGCGCACACCTACTGGCACCTACACAGTGACCCAGTTGGCAACAAAGACGCTCATTGTAGAGCGGCACATTGCAGTGGCACGTACCTATCCTAATTTGACGCCGACTTAGGATAGGTACGTGCCACTGGGAATGTGCCGCTCTACAATGACGAAAAATATACCTTAAATTTATCCGATGCTGAGCGGAATCGAACCCGCGCCAGAAGGGTTCCTCAATGGCAGCAACTCGACGCATTAGCAGGCTGCGCCACAAATGCGCCGGTTCAATGACGGCCTGTCTTTCAATGAACCTGTCGCCAACTTCGGTTACTGAGTATGTGCCACCGAGTGTGCGGCAAGCGCGGGGAATAATTCTCGGCGTTCGCAAGCACCGGCGCGCCACGCTTCTCGTCTCGGAGGCCACGCGCGGATTTCGCAGCAGTGCTACTAGATGGCGCAGTGGGTTCACAAACAGCTTGCCGCATGGCGCGTTTCTCAGCGTTCGCACGCACTGAGGCTATGCATTTCGAAGGCGACGCGAAAGCTTCGCGTCGCCTTCGCAGTGGACCAGTAGCACCTTTTGCAGTCGACCATTCCAATTTATCGCATAGTGAAGCTCATCGCAAAATTGGTCTGTTTCTGTTCGTTGGTAAAATACCGCGGAAGCGCCCACCCCACTTTCATTGAAAATGGGGTTAATTTAGATATCGGCGTTTGTCCGGTCGAAGCAGTAAAAACCGAGATGGCGGCCAACGAATTGTCACTCTGCATTACAGTCAACGACAGATTTTCCGGAGGCCCGATTTTCCGGACGTGCTCGATAATTCGGATGCCTTCGCGGCACCGCCACGTACCCGATAGAGTCAATGTATAAGAACGTCTGAAATTTCGGACGCAAAAAAAAGAAACCTTCACTGTCCGATTTTCCAGAATTTTTGCCATAACCGCAGGTACGAAACGGCATTAATCGAAGCCACCACCGCCGCCATTTTGATTATCTCGCCGCCTCCAACTGGCGCTCTCGCACGTAGATCCGCTCGCAGCGGTAGCCACCACCGTGACAAAGCTAGGCCTAGCTACTTCGACGTTCGCTGCCAAGTTTCTTGCTGTTGGGTGCTGCGCTTTTCATTGAAACAAGCACGGCACGGCGCGTTGCACAATGCCGGTTCCCGAAAGTCAGCTTCGCCTCAATACAGCAATGTTACGCGGTGAAGCATACGCGAAGTATTGCGGTGAACCATGCTGACGTATTGGAGGGGGTGGGCGCTTAACGTATAATTTTCAGAATTCTGAAGTTTTGTAAATGTTAATACTGGGCGCTTCCGCTGTATTTTACGGCAGTAGCATTAAACTATACCCAAGGATTGTGCTTGCCCTGCAATGTTAGAAACACCACTTAGAAACAATCACTGCATGCTCTGCTCTTCAGTAACTTGTCATGCAAGGCAGCAATTTCACCAAGAGATCAGCACAAAATTTCGCTTTCATAATAGCATTTATTACACCATAGTGGCCGATAGGGGAGATACAATAAAAATAAATTAACTCTCTCAGCATCATCTTCAGCAACATGGTAACAACACTGCACAAACAAAAATTTCTGGGTTTGAAACTCGGGAGAGGGAGGGAGGGGGTATCTCTGTATGTGTGTATGTGTGTGTGGCAAAAAAAGCTGCTCAAGCACTCTTGCATAGGAACCTTTTTTGCTACAAACCCTAAAACTCCAACGTGAACTATATTTTAGAACGAGACTCGTTTCCCTTGAAAGTGAATTGTGCTTCCAATGCATCAACTGCCAGTGCAAGTGGCACCAAGGGACGGACACATCGTCTTTCAAGCTGCTGTGCTTTTAGAATGTGAGACTCTGGCTTCAACTATGTGCAAGCGCTTCAGTGTTGCACGCCAACTATTATATTACACATTTACACGTTCAGCATTGTCAAGCACTGTGTGAGTACAGAATGCTCAGGCGTATGTGCCTGCAGATAATTAATACCTCAGTCTCAGGAGCACTTCCAATACTCAGAGCCAATCTGCACTGAACATTTAGAGAATGAAGTGTAAGTGACTATAGTAGAACCTAAGTCGAGCGTGCTTGAAAATGCCAGTGCAGTGGTGCCCGACCTGCTTGAAGTTCAATACGCGTCAACCCGTGCACGCTTGAAATTGCTAATGTAACAGAGATATTACATTTATCTGCGCCATTTGTGGCCTGTCACTTGAACTGCTTATTGCTTTAGTTAAATATAATTTTGTTTTGGTTTTAAAGATCGTGCCTTAAAACACAACCGGCGTATTTTGGTATCCTCAACTCAGTTCTAAAGATATCTTGAAGGACATTGCTTGGCTTTAAGCTGTCAGCAATAACAATCTGGTTTCATTAGCACCAAATGCAGCTGTGGCAGACTTGCAAACTGACATGCGTGACAACACATCCTAAACATGTGTGTGGAACAAACTCTGCTTGCTGAAAAACTTGACTAGCATACTAGTAGCAGCTGGGAGAACAGTGCTTAAGTTTTACTGTGCTGTGACATTAAGGTAGGCTGCTTGTGTATAATGTGACCATATAGAACAGTAGAAAATTTAAGGGTTATATAAGTAAAAACAATTCAGCTGTTCTACTGAAATAGTGAACCTTATAGCATGTCAGCTCAAACCTTTTGAGCTTGCTAAAAGGCAAAGCAAAATTAAATGTGGAATGTTTCAGTAATGAAACGTAAATGACCAAGATCCATGACACTGTCTAGTTTTGGAACACACCAGCCTTGCCATGTTATAGTAAGAGGAATCATGAACATTGGACAGTCTTATGAACAAGCATTACATACACTAAGGCGGCAGGCTCTTTAAACATGGTAAACAAAAAACAGTTTCTATAAGCTGTTGCTGAAGGCGGCTTCCTTAGGAGCCACAGTAGTACATAATGCCATAGAAGTGTCTCTTGTCTTCTTAAATAATTAGTCCAAAACCTGTACACAGTTCATAACACACACTAGCACATCATGTGTCCAGGGAATGCACCTGCTCAACTGAACAGTTTCAAGTGCAGTCACGTGAAAACTGACACCTGTCTGTGCGCATAGTCCTTCTATCAAAACACATCCACCACAGTCACACACTGCTTGCAAGACAACTTGGCTGCTCACTGTCACTCAGATGGGACTTCCTGTAGCAGTTAACTTTTGATGCAGACAGCACTTGGAGGTGAGGTCTTTTCACTAGATGAAACAGCGGTTCCTAATGTGACACATATGCCTCTTCCCCTTGTATGGCCAGTTGCAGCTTTTCTGAAGATCACTGGAATGCAGAATTGTGACTGACTGCTGGCTGGCCACAAGGCGCATCACTTCCAGGGCAAGTGTCAGGTATATATATCAGGTAAGGTGCTCTGTACAACAGTAAAAGGAACATAAACTTCGTACTTAACAACAAGGCAGACTGCTCAACTGCTGCGATGTTGGAGAGGAGGCTAAGGCAAGTCTCCGTTAAAGCAACAATATTGAACCAGTGTCTCTAGGCTGAAGGAAACTGCAGGCAAATGTTATGCACTGTCAAAGTGCAATGCCTGGAGGCATCACGTCTGTTCCATCTTGTCAAGCACTGGTATGCACTCGATGCAGAATGCAGCCTTTTGCTTGGTTCATGTACAAATTATACATGCAGAAGTGCACCAGCGAAGATTGTAAAAGTTGATCTGACTCCCTGTTTCTTTCTGTCTGGCAAAGAAATGTACAGGGACCTTATGACCAGCCATACAGAGAGCCACAGTAAGTGCATCAGACTGCTGCAAAGCCCTCTTTTTTGTTCCCGTGACAAATTCCAACAGGTCCCTGTGCATCTTGTTCTGTCTGCTGTGTCTTCTGGCTTGGCAGGGAGCTTTGTAAGTTGGAGATGGTGCTCAAAGCAACAGCCGAGTTTAAGACTTCTTGCTTTTCTGACAAAGCATCGCATGAAGACCTTGCAATCTGCCGAAAAAAGGCCACAGGATGCTCAGGAAGGCCTCTTCTTCCTTTCTTTGTTCCCACCAACAAGTTCACAAAGTGTCCACGCTTGCATCTGAGCTTGCGCCGCACTGTCCATTGTTGTTGTAACCGCAAGCCTATCACCTGCGACTTCTGGCCACTGGCGTCTGCGGGTGTGCCGCCTTTCGGTGAGTGTTGGGCAGTAGCCTGCCGAGCAAATGGCCCGGTGGGAGCGCTGGCACTACAGAGCTGCGATCTCGAGATGGTGCGGCGCTCCCACAATTGGCCTCGTCGCTGCCAGTCGCCACATGAGTCAAAGCCGTCGCACCAGACGGAACCTGGCACGCAGCGGCCATTCTGGCACTGGCGCTGGTGTGCCAGGCAGGGTGAATCACAGCCAGGCGGCTCGTCCGATCCATCGTCGCAGTCACGGTAGCTGTCGCAGAAGTTGTCCATCGGGATGCACTGGCCACTGTTACAGGTGTGCTGAGAGGTGGGACAGACTGCGTACAGAAAAGAAATGGTAAGCGGAGGAAGTCCATCAGATGATCAAACTCGAATGTCGAATACATTTATGGAAGACTAAAGTCATTTAACAGGTTAATTGGTATGTAAAAAATTATAGTCGCACTAAATGTACAGAAGAGTAGTTACTTTTGAGCATTGAAGGGAAACACACACACGAATAAGTAATCTAGATTTCCTGATTACTCTTGTGCAAGAATATTCTACTACGTCTTATAGACCTTCCTGGTAGATTAAATGAGATATCTGAGCGAAAGTGGCACTGACACTGCCACCGCTGGTGAATTCTTGCAACAGGTGACTGTTGCAGTGAAAGCATTCAGCGACTTCCATTTCCTTTTCTTTGATTTTACTTTGTGCACCATGAAGAGCCTGCTGTTATATCGTGAGCCACGGTGGTGCAGTCACTAATCCTTTGCAGCCAGGATGACCAATGCGTCTTGAACTGCAGTCCGGTATGGTCGGCATTAATTGAGACAATTTTAATTTGACTTCATGAGGCTGTGATGGAAACGCTTCACAAATATCGATTCTACAGTTCCCTGAGCCATGATTTCAGGTAGCCAATTATAAGGTGAGAGTACAGTGTAATAGCGGAGCGCATACTTACGAGCTGTGCAATTGGCCTCGTCGCTTCCATCCCAGCAGTCAACAAATCCATTACAGCGGCGATCAAGTGGTAGGCATGAAGTGTTGTTACTACAGTGAAATCCGTCGCTTCCGCATTCTGCAACAAGGACAACAGTTTATACATTCAAAACATGCTTGTTCAAGAAATGTTTCAGCAAAGAAGAAAGAACATGAACCTAATTTTCCTTACACAGCAGGTGCGACAAAAATGCAGCGTTACGGTAGCTACGGTTGCCGCTGACATCTTCGCATGAAAGCTCTTTTCAATCTCTGTGCATGCACGTGTAAAGGCACGAATGTTGTCTTTATATTCTCCTCTATCGGTGAAAACCTTCTCGAGAACCTTCCTTCAAGCCACTGGACTCCATGCATGGCTCTAGTATGACCTCAACGTGACGGACATGTATATACGCACCTACTAATCTTATCATCATCATTCATCGCTCTTTTTATCCCCTCCCCCCTTCCCCAGTATAGAGTAGCAGGCCAGAGCAAACTAACGCTCAAGCCGACTTCTCTGCCTTTCTTCAAATAAACCTCTCTCTCCTCGAGAACCTGCTTTTGAACGCTAGCTTTACTGCATTACACATGTGTCACTGGTGAAGCCACCACATGTGAAAGGAGGACTGACCATTGCATTTTCCTTCCCCCCCTCCCCCCTTTCTATTGTTCCATATTGTTTTTCCAGACATCAACTTATAAAAGGCTGCACTAAACAAGAAATATCTTTGGCTAAAGTTGAACCGTCTGCAT
Source organism: Dermacentor silvarum (assembly GCF_013339745.2). Lineage (NCBI taxonomy): Eukaryota > Metazoa > Arthropoda > Arachnida > Ixodida > Ixodidae > Dermacentor > Dermacentor silvarum. The sequence goes on along the minus strand of NC_051157.2, from coordinate 113,487,279 downwards.
TTTGACACTCTGCTATAGCACCACCGACTAAAAGCTCCCAAAAACTTTTGATTATTGGAGTAGCACATCAATTTGAATTATGACGCTCACGGTGCAATAGGCCGTCGTAGCTTATACTCACCGCAGTTGTACTCGTCCGTCATGTCATAGCAGTTGAAATGCCCATCGCAGCGGCGTTGTTCGGGAATGCAGAGACCATTCGTGCAGCGCCACTCGTCGTGGAGGCATTCTGTAATCAAACAGAAGCAAAGATTAATTAATCGTCTAAGCAACCGATGCGGTCTCTCTGCATTAAGTTTGTTGGTCTGTGAGACTTGGTTCTACTGAGTGCAGACATCATGGGGAATCTAAATACAGAAAGGACAAAACGCCTACCGATACGAAAGCCAAACACTAAATACAGCGCCACGGCAACGGACCTCCTCGTATTACATAACAGTATTCCGGTTCTTTCTCTCGGGCTTTCGTTCATAACGTTCATGAAAGGAGCTATAATACCGGTGTCACGCGGCCACTTTCGGTCACGATCAAGCATGATCTGGATCGAAATTCTCGACTGAGATTGGCTACCTTCCACGGCTTGCGCAAATGAGCCAATTGCAACAGATAAATACAATCCCGATCGAGCTTGATCGCGATCGAAAATGTGCCGCTTGTTACCTGTATAGGGGAGACCAACCGACTAAAATTATTCGCCAATGAGCAGCGACAGACGAACAACAAGCGCTCAGACAAACGTGTACGGCGCTCAACCAGGAAAACCAAAATTACTCTAGGCACTCTGTTTCGAAATCCATGCTAACCACAATTATCAGAGATCAGCTAGATAACACAGATAATGTCGTGACGTTGCCTAGTAGTACAGCTAATCGTGCCACTCACCGGAATCGTCGACGCAGTGGACGGTGATGTTGTCGAGGCGTCGGCAAAGCTCGTTGGGACCCGAGCACCATCCGCCGCATCCCCGGGGATCCTTCGGGTCCTTTGGCGTCACGCAGTGCGGCTTGGTCTCCTGGCCGCTCATGAAGCATATCTCCCCCGGCTGGCACTGGTGGCACGGCCTCCCTGCGATCCGGTCAAAGGAAGTGTGCTCTAGTTTTAACGCCGCAACTGCGGAGGTCCCCGTGCATTTGTCATTCCCCTGACAAAGAAACTTCGCTTAGACTGCGCGACTTGTCAAACCCATGAGATTTTACTACGTCAAGCAAAAGTAAACCGCGCACCACCACGTACGGTGCTCACCCGTGGCACTGGTATACGCGCAGGCAAAACGTGAAACACGCCTACAAGGCAGTTCGTTTCATCAAGTGTAACGCAAACGCTAGGCCTTAGCTGCTTGCTTAGCTGCCGAATCGCCGTTTTGCAAACTCTCATGTCGCGGATACGGGCACGTCATGATCACATTAGTCTGCGCCTCGAGACAGGTCAGAGAGCTGCGAGCACACCCGTGTCTCTGCACTACTGATACTTCAGTGCCCGAAGAAGGGACGAAGATCGGTTACATCCTCCTTAAAGTATCAAAGTCGCGGCAGTAAACACCCATCCATCCGGATGTATTTGCATTAATATGATTATGTGTTAAGTGCCTCTTTGCAGTGAGTTTTGTGGTGAGTGTGCGCCTGCAATATGCGTTCGCGGGCGTCCGTGCGTGACCGTCTTTCTTTCTACTTGTTTTTTTTCTTGAAGGAAGAACAATCAGCAAGCGCTGGAACCGTAGCACACATTCGTGCCCTTAACAAGCATAGCCTCCGAGATCGGACAGAGCGCGGCGTAGCGCGCTGTGCCGCGCCCGATGTCGGAGGCCATGCTTTGAGGCCCGACAGCGCCCCGCGACTATATCGACACTACGAACAAGAATAAGCTCCAGAGGCTCGACGCTGCCACTCACAGTCATCGGGCATCGATGGCTGCGAAGCAGTGTCCGCCGTCGCCTGCTTGCGCGTCGTGGACGGTGTAGCCGACGTTGCGCTCTCGGGCTCCGAGTCGCCGCCGTCGTCGTCGTCGTCACCGTCCTCCGAGGCTGTGTCCGCACCGGTGGTCGTGGTCGTGTGGGGCGGCGCCCTGGTCGGGCAGAGGCAGCTTTTGAACTCGACCTCCTTGCCACCCTGCTCGAGGCAGGCCAGGTTGTCGGGCAACAGGCTGCCGCGGCCGTAGTGCGAGCGGCACTCGCGCCGTCGCGAACGAAGCCGGTTCGGGTTGCACAGGCCGTCGTGGCCCGTGCAGTCGCTCCACGGGGACCACGGAGACCAGGCCGCTGCGCGCAAGGCATGAGAGAGGCTTCAGTCAGAACCAAACGTGTCAGCAGTGCTAATGTTTACTACTACAGCTGCAGATCATACTCAGATGAAGTGCAAGGAAAGGCGATCAACGGATACTGTACGCAAATAAAAAGAAAAAAGAAAGAAACAAGGAGGAGGAGAAATACACGATGAATAAAGCACGCAAGCAAAAGCCAAGGTGTGGTTATAAGTCCTGAATGCCTTAAGTAAGCAAGCAGAATCCTTGCAACCCGCTTAGAACCTCACTAGTGCCACCCCGCCGTTCCCCAATTATCTTACGCAGCCATGCAATTGCATTGGTACGGAAAGAAGTGCTTGACGTAAGGTTTCTTGCTCTCAGGACATCGTTTTACAAAATCGCGGTGACAGAGGTCTGCAGAGGTCGGGTCTTACCGTCAAAGTAGGATGGCCCATGTGTCACCATGACTGGAGGAGGAACTGCACCAGGCTTCACATCTGGACAAAAGTAATACATAATTACGTCAGTTTGCGTCGATGATTGAAACCACCCGAGTAATTGCACGAAGAGCAGTCTGTCAAGCAGGCGCTGTAGTTATACGTGGCTTGCTCGGGATGTACTATAGTAAGGGATAAACCTAACGACCAAGAACAAATAAGTTAAATGTCATAACACCAAACTGAAGTGTTGCAGATAATGTACTCTCGTGTTCTCTTTCAGGAACGGTGCCGTGCCCTGCTTGTCATACGACTACAAGCTACTTGACGCTATTACATAATCAGTGCTCAGCATATGGTTCACGTAGCTCAGGATGTGTCTTCGCTCTTGCAGGTACCCAATGTCCTGATGGCACAATCGGCTCAACGCCGGCCTCAAGATCCAAAGGGTTCAGCAGGTCGAATACGGGCTGATATACGCTTTTGTTTGTCTATTTATTTCCTAAATAAATGTGCCTATAATTACCATGCTAACGCTCCCAGTTCAACACGTACAAACATGACACTCCCTGTGATTGAACAGGTTGCGAACAGTAAAATAAACGAGTGAAGTGGGCTTCCCCTCACGAAGCCTGTGCTTGCGGGGAAGCCTGCGTTGACGGATGCTCTCAGCTCGCTGAGCACGAACGTAGCGCGTCGCAAATGCCGTATGCCAGGCTACTGCTCGCAAAATAACCACCATTTAAGCGTTACGCACGGACCGACTGCAAGAAAGGAAGCTCTGTCCTTGGTACACGTCGATCGACGCATGCGGCGATCGCAACGCCGGCACTTTTACGATCGTCTCCAATTTGGTTTCGGCGAGGCGCGCACTCGTGAACTTGACGCCGCTACGCGCAGCGTGCGGGAAATCATCTTGACTCAGGCTATGTGTCACAGTGAAGCAAACACCCAAGCTTGATACGCCAATCACACGGGGCACTTTCGATCGCGATTGTCTCCCTTCCGCAGCTTGCGCAAAGGAGCCGATCGCAATTGAGAAACTCGATCTTCATCGGGCTCGATCACGATCGAAAGTGCCCCGTGTGACTGAGGTGTAACTCTCGCAAGAGGTCACTAACGGGCTCCGGGGCCTTGCTGAATCCTTCAACTGCACAAAACGAGCTAGCAACAACATCGCGCGAAGCGAACGCCAACTAGTATACTCACTCGTGAAGTGCAAGGATCGTATGTCGACGCGGAGGTTCCCCGCGGGCAGGATGCCGTGTCCTTGTTCGAGCACCTGGATGAACGCGAGGCCCACGTGGTGCGCCGCATTCGTCAGCGGCTGGTTGAGCACGATGCGGCAGCTGACGCCGATGCTGCTACTGTCGCTGGCGCTGTTTCCACGAACGAGGAGAAAGAGAGAAACGCCGACTGAGCACGGGATTGCCCGCCGTCCACACTGCGTTGCATATCATGCAAGCTGGGCACGCTCAAACGACATTCTCACCCCAACGATGTACAGCGATACCTTCTCCAAGTTTGCTTTCTTACAAGGCGCACTAAATATCGTTTCCCCTCAACCGCTTCCCGACTGGACAGTTTGGAATAATATCGCGTGACGCATGTTTTTAACACGTGTGTGAAACCTTTCCTGCGGGCACAGCTGGTAATCGCAGCAAAATATCAATAGCTTTAATTGATGACGTTACGGAGAGCGAGTATACTGCTAAAGCACATTTTTTACAGAACGGAGCGCAACAAAAACGTCAGCGCTGCTAAATTTCACGTGCGGGCCACACGAACAAATTTTAATATATATATATATATATATATATATATTTCACAGAAACGTAACTTCGGGGAAAGCAAAGAGCTGGTCTGAAACAGCTGCAGAAGAAAACCTCGGAAATGAGTGCCATAATTTTTTGGTTTCACATTGTTATGTCATTCGCAAGTGATAAGAGCCTCCTGTGACGTCACGGTTCCTCTTTCCGAAGCAGTTCGAGGGCATCAGAACCAGCTTTTTCGGTAAGAACAACAGTCGCAGTGAAAACACAAACTGGAAGAAAAAAGGAAATGCAACTCACCTGAATTCGATAACTTGCGTCATGTTGTAGTCTTGTGATAAGGGTCCTAAGTAGAATAGCTCGTCTAGCTGTAAACGAAGAACGAAAGAGAGAAAAAAGAAAACACATTTAACACCTCGACAGCCTTTGCTCACGTGCATAAACGAAACACAAAAAGTCCGCGAAGAAAATTTCGATATTTCGTAATAATCATTTGATAAAACTGGTTACGACCGCCTAAAGTACCGCTCGAGACATGTGATCTGAGCGCGTAAGCTCAGATGGCGCTTTACACTCGCCGATGCTCGACACAGCAGTTGCACAACATGTTAATCACTGGGGCGTTCGTGGACGAGTACAGCAGTCATATCACCTTGATACTAGAGCCCCGTTCCATTTACTTTTGAACTTGATGAAACGGGACAAAGGGGAACAATTATTATCAACGTCATTCCGGCAGGACCGGCACCCCTCCGAAACCCTTGGTCGGTGTCTATCTCGTTCCTGTCTCGCTCATCGTGTTTTGTATTATACAGGAAATAAACGACTTCATCCGTGATTATTCCCGAACAGACGCCATTTCCGTCAGAATCTGGACTTCATAGCTCTCGATCGCATTTAATACGCACGGACACAACGTGACGCGGTAATTTCAGGTTGCCGTCACCGCTGAAAGCGCGGCACGTGACAAAGTCTCGAGAAATCACGTCCGGGTCACGCACGAACCGAGCGCGCGCTCGGCGGAAAGCAGCCGCTTCCCGCGCTTACTTGTAATAGCACCGAGTCGCGTGTACTATTATACCGCATACATCTGCACACGGCTGTCATGTCCGCTCGGAAACACGCTTCGTCAAGCCGCGCTTCGCCGTCAACATCGTCGTTCGCCCGGACTCTTCTTCATTAAAGCCCACTTCAGATCCACTCGAGCAGGTGGGTCCGTGCTTCCCGCCCTAATTTTTTTTTTATTTCTTCCCGCACAATCCTCGGCGATTTCTGTCGCACGCCGCTCGTCACGAACAAGAGCGACGTTTAGAGCGATTCTCGACGTCCTCTTTCTTCTTTCCCGCTCGGGCGTGCTCCGTCCGACCCGTTCTTTCGCTTCGTCACTGCGGTTTAATATCTCCCGCAGGCGGTCGGCTGGCTTCGTTCGCCGACGGCACGTTTTGAAACCTGCGTCCCCCCTCTACACCGACAAGATACACCGTGCTCGCTAGTGAGCGTCCCATGGGGGCGCCGCCATTATGCCTAGCCTATAGCGCCGGCTCGGACGGTGCTTTGGCGCCACTAAGGACCTCATCATTTTGCTATTCTCGGTCGGTGTCCCGCTGGTCAGAAAAGAACGCTCGTTCGAGTCTCTTCCGATTCGCCGAGGGACGCGAAGATACAGCTTAGTTGATGCTGCTGTTGTTGTAGCCCGGAGCAACCAACCGCGCTGTAGCCGAGAAGAGCAGAATGGGGCAAGCGACGGGTCTGTCGGAGCCGGGAGAGCACGCCCGAACGCAAAGTCGGGATGCATTCGTTTGGGACGACGATTTGAAGCGGATTGTGCGCACTCCCTGCCCCCCCCCCCCCCCCCCCCCCTTCCCCCAAGGGGCCCACGCCCCGCGCGAGCTGTTTTCTCGAAGCGGCTACTTCCGCCGGTTTCCTCCAGCGCCGACTTCTTCTTCGGCTGCTCCCCGCCCTTTCCTTTCGCATTCTCTTCTGCTCCGCGTATTCTGTAGCAGACGACGGCGAACGCCCACATTGTATGCGCGGTGCCTGAATGGATGCAGCGCCAAGCGCTGTTGGAGCGCGGCGCTTGTGTTTGTGCGACTCCCTCCCTGGCCGGCAAACCGGCAAACATGCACTCCCATGACAGGCCCAGTTTGCCGCTGCGTGTGTGTATACGGACGAAATAGTGCGGCAACACAAACTCCGCGCACCGACTCCGTAGAAAACGCACCCGGCCTCCTCACCCCCTGCCTTGAAGGGGGGTGACAAGCGCCTTCTCCCTCTCTAACTCTCATTGTAGAGTATGGACGCGAAGAAAACGAAACGCCAAGAACCAGGGACCCCTGCGGAATAGATGGAAAGTTCTCTCTCTCTATTTCTTACTCTCTTTCTCTTCTTATCACAGAAACGAAAAAAAAAAAAAATGCAAGGAAACAAGAACGGGGTCGAAAACGAAAGCAAAGCACCCTGAACCGTGGAGGCCTTTCTCGGGCAGTGCACCCCCCTTCCGGACCGCCGTATGAACTGCGGCAGCGCAAGTGACGGCGGCGGCGGCATCTTCGCCCACCGTCGACTCCTTTGTGCTTCCGCGTCGCCGACTCACCGAACGACGGGGACGGGACGGAAACCCTCCTTTTTTCTCGCCTTTGTCGCCCCGGCCGGGAGTTTATTTGGTCCCATTCTTCGGGCGGCCGCGTCTCCGCGCCTCCCGAGGAACGTTCGCCTTCTTTTCTCCAGCACAGAGAGGCCTTATTATGGAGTCCGACCGGCGCACCCCATGCGTGCACGAAGAGCACGAAGTTTTGCTGCCCTCTTTCGCTTTTGCGCCGAGCACGTACAGATTCAGCAAATGGCGAATAAATGGCACGACGGAGCAGCTCGGCTCTGTACTCGACCACAGTGTTTTGTGCCCCGATCCTCGTGGTGTGGAAGGGGAAGGTGAACGTCTCTAAAGTTTTAATTTCTTTTTTTTTCGTAAAATTTCCACTTTGCCCTGATACATACACTCTCTTTAAAGCTTTATCTCGCGTCTCTCTCGGGACAACTTTAAATCGACTGGACTCGAGACCGTTTTTGAGTCAAAGATACTCGGACCGTGGCTACACCCGTCACTAGCACAAAAAGCGATTCGTGCGATAGTACACTACTTGAAGTGCGTCGGTTTAAGATACCGCTAGTAGTGTCCCTGTGCATCATCCCACGTGCACTCAGTTCGATACTTAACTAACTAGAAGCCAAGAGTGGCTGCAAACAGGGAATTCATGAGGAAATCACAGTGTATACTCTTGCGTGAGAAGACGGTGTGTTCTCGTGTACATGCATTGCGTACATGAGAAGGACGGAATATGCGCAAGGTCGTGCATTGCCCCAGTTATATAAGAGTGTTCGATTAAAGAAAGGAAAGTTAACATGACATTTTTTTTTTCATGTTGATGACAACAGGAGTGAAATAAAAGTGGATAAAAAGTTAATATAGAAGACTCAACAAGTCGCTGTCGGGAATACTAAGGTTTCCTTTACTGCGAACTCAATTTTTTCCTGCCCGTTCTGATTTCATGATAGATTTCCTCCCTCTCAGTCTATCTTTCTCTGGTACGCATTTTATGTCTGCAGTGACTGTTGGTTCCTTCGGTAACCTGCGTTTTTCTGTCGACTGCCACACACACACACACACACACACACACACACACACACACACACACACACACACACACACACACACACACACACACACACACACACACACACACACACACACACACACACACACACACACACACACACACACAACGCACGCGCACGCGCACACCCACACCGTCAAAGAAATTAAAGAAATTGCTCGGTGGCGGAAAAACCGCGCGCGGAATGACGGTAGTTCTGCGCTCAATCGGCCAATCTTTTTCAGTTCTTCTAGACAGCCACCCCCAGGCAGGATTGGTATAGTTTGTTCCAGAGTCCAAAAGTGCGCCGTTCGTCCAATGCGAGCTTGCTTACATTTTTCTGCGGTACACAAACATCGTCGCCGACTTTCTCTTTCTCCACGGAACAACGACTGCGGGCAGTGCGCGGTGTCATTACGACTGGGGAACACACGACGAACGGGCGAAGTCGCCGTCGTTTCCCGAGCAACAACGTCCATCAGCGTAACGAAAGCAAAAATGCAGAAAAGAGAGAGAGAGAGAGAGAGAGAGAGAACACGAAAACATACTATTCCTAAATGCGCGTAATTCGTCAAAACCGCGAGGCTATATACCTCCCAGGTATTGGGCAACTTATATATATGCGCTGCCAACGCCGGAAACGCGACAGCTCGCCCCCGGGCTTGTCGGTGTGTAATAAGCATGTCCAGCGGTTGGGCGGGAGCCATTTTTAGCCCGTTGGACGCGGTCAACGACGAAAAGCGACCCGCGTGTCTCATCGTCGAGAGGCCTGCGGTCATGTCGCATGCGTGTCGTCGTCCAAGTCGATCTTCCACTAATGGAAGGGGGGGGACACTGCGACCTTACGACACCAGCACGTGGTGGTTATCGACGACGCCGTCTATACGCGAAAACACGGCGCGGCGACTGGGCAAGGCCGCCAGCTCGGCCGTCTGTACGGGCGAACTATAGGAACCCACCCGCAGCTTCGCTGATATCCTGTCGTTCAAAAAAAAAAAAAAAAAAAAAAAAAAAAAAAAACCCCGAAGGCAACGAACCCCACGCATGTATGCAGCGATCACCACAGTAGACACTGGTTGCCGCGCGCACATCCAATAAACTGTAGAATTAATGCTAACTCCGCCTTCGCGTCGCGTGATTGGACGGAACTAAATGCAGTCCCCACGCATAGCTTGTAAATTTGCGCTCTGGTTTGCACCAGGAGCTAAAGGCACGTGACCGCCTTGGTACACAGAATACAGATATAGTGTACTATACTCGTAATACGTATATTACGTAATAATAATAATAATAATAATAATAATAATAATAATAATAATAATAATAATAATAATAGTACGTACACTACGTAATACGTATATACTCGTATACGTATATAGTGTACTATACTCGTAATGGTACACAGATGCGCAGATATCCTGCCATCATACAGAACACTGCACAATACGTATGAACTTGGTATAGGCCGATATCCTGCAATCGTGGTACACGAACAAGAACGCACCAGTGAGGTACACATCCAGCCATCCTGGTACATGGGCAAGATGTATCACCCTGGTATACGCAGGCACAATGTGTTATACTGGTACACACAGGGGGGGGGGTATAATCTGTGTGCACAGGGTGGTACGCAGTTATTCTACAAAGTAAGGGAGACCTATTATAAGCTTAATTCGTCAAGGGTTCAACTGAGTGTATACAATATAACAAACGTTAGTAAGTACACCTTGAACTCTTCGATGTCGTTACATAAAACAGGCGTAATAACTTTCGCGCCGACTTACAGAACAAACCGTAACAGTAATTACCTTTTGTACAAGCCTACAGCGCAATCGATTGTTCAGAGGCTTCAGAAGCCGCGCGTATTTCACGTGAAAACACAGCGAAGTCCTCGCGAGAGCACATCGTTAACCAACCAGCGCGTCCATCTAAGCTCAAATGACGGGCGTCCTTCTCAGAACTTAAGCAGATTTTACGACGTTCGTATAATTGAAGCCGGAGGAACGTGCATGGAGGCAGCCGTATACTGAGGCTTGCACATTAGGAACAGTCGTGCGCGTCTGCGACCTGCAACGACGTCACCGAATAAGTCGTTCGGTCGTGCAGCAGGGTGATTACGGGAAATCTAAAATGTCGAGACGCAGGTATATACGTGTTCGAGCGAATAATGCGCTGCATGTGTACGCAAATGAAGGGGACCGAGACTAAAGTTCGTCACAAATGCAGATCTTACGCCTGCAATCACTTGGCAATCATGCTTTCCGTTTTGGCACAAACAAAGGGCGCCGCGTATCAATTATGAAGAAATCGGAACCGAGCCTGCATTATACCGAAGTCGGCACGACGCATTTTAGTACAGGTAAATATTCGCGTTTTTCTCCGCGGCAGCGATGCCCTCTCCCCTCCCTTCGCAGTCACATTCGCGATTTCGATGTGCGCCAGTATAGGCAATACGATATAGGGAACGGCGAATTTGTTTTCAAGCAACGATATACGGGTTCCTGGCGTGTTCATCCAAACCTGACAGTTAATTATTCACCAAGGAGCCTTCCGCTTGAGCATGACATAGATGATGTTCAGTCGCTATGGCCTACACTGATCGAAAAGCTATATTCCATGTAATTTCGACATTCCGTCAATCAGTTTTACCGGGGGAAATACCGACATGGCGTTATATTATATATATATATTAATGAAAGATTACTGCCCAGCCGTTCGCAATAACTATGGGCCACGAGCGCTCGCACGGAAATGAGTTGTTCCCATTAAGAGCGGTCGACACTGTAAACGCGAGCCGAATGTGACCACTGCATGGAACGAGATCTTACGAAACGAACTACGGTTCATCTTAATAGTGTATATCATAGCATAAAGTTACCGGTCTCCTGTTACCGCTTTCCCCCAACGGCGCGCGCAGTTGCGGTTCATCGGAAGTAGCGGTAACAGTGGAACGGTAACACTATGCACGTGATGGCGTGACCCGCGGTTCATGCACGTGTCGTCACCGGCCGCTTTTTGCGCTTACGCGTTGCAGGCGCGCTTTTTGGAAAGCTTGCTCATGCACAGGAGAACAGGATCGTTAGTGGGGCGGAGCGAACCCACTGCATCACACGAAGGGCGCCGGCGCGACGCGGATTTGTCCGTGTATATAGAAGGAAGGGCCCTCACTCGTTTTATTAATTTTTGCCCCGTCTTTTCCTCATTCACATTCACTTTCACTGACCCCGTGTCGACTCTCTATATAGGGTTGGTGCCCCCTCTTCCATCCTTTATATATGTTTTTAAAATAATTTTTAGTTTAATTTAATTATTTTCTTTTTTTGCAACGTCAGCATTTCGGCGCACAAAGAAATCGCGCGCTGGAGAGCCTAATTATCTCCCCCTGCTACAGGGACACGCGCACTGCTCCTTGATAAGTCGACGCCGTTTCGTGAAGTAGCCGTGTGCCGCCTATGAGACCAATTCCATGCAGTACGATAAACGCGTTATATATAGCCGGGCCGCTTTTCCGAGCAGACGGCATGGAGCAGACCATATTTATACTCTTTTATGAATCACAGAGAGTATAATTCATCCATTTCATTCGTCGTGTTGCGCGTCCAATGTTTCCACCACACAGGTCACCGAATTTGGAACTATATACTTCACATCGCGCGATCAGAGACGCGCACCTTCGCACTCCCTCCTGAGGCACCGCGGATGTGCTGCTCAACGATGCTGCCCTGTGTGAGTCGCCCTCCGTCTGTATTTCACCTTCATCGTCTTTCAGCGCTGTACAGTAGGTCACGTTCAGTCAATACGAACTAGCTTAACTTGCTCTTCCGCTGAGCAAATCATAAATTCGAGGTAACCGGCTGACCCCTCTTATCGTGTCCGTCCGCCGACACTCGAACACTCCGCGTATTCAGTTTTACCGAGGTTATACAGACGGGGCTGCCTTTTTCTTTCCTACAGGCACCGTGTCAAACATTATATATACACCGCACATAACACGGATCGTCATCAACTGACCACGAAGCTGACGCTGTTCGGGGACTACTTCGCGTCGCGCAATAGTACGCGCTCGCCCTGGGCCTCATTGCCTTCCGCCGTACTGCGCAGGAACTAAACCGAACGTGGAGTACGGACAGCCGGCCGCGTGGTATGAAAGGGACGCGCCATTAAATTCTTGCGCGCCGAAGAATTCTCAAGGAACTTTGGCCGGCGGTCCTCCTCCGGTGCAAAGCCCCTCGGCGCTGTAACTAAGTTCACAAAGGAACGACAACCTGCACATACATAGTATAATAATACACGTACACGCAAGGCGCGCTGCAAGATGGCGGGAGTTACTGTGATGTCCTTCTCATTTGCCCGCGCTCGCTCATTCGTTCCAAGACATCGACAGTTCTTGCAGGGGCTTCTCTTTCTTTCTCTCTTCCCCACGCTCTCGTCTAATTTTACTTTCCGAGGCAAACGCCCGTGCATAATGAATGCGGTGGTCGAAAGATAGTTGGAGCGTTAACATGTAGCTTGTAACTAGTACTCCGGGACAGCTGGAGCGAGACATAAGGGGACTGAGGCAAGTGCGCCAGCGTGCAACGTACTTTGGTCAGTGTCGCGTGAAAGCGCGGAGGAAAAGAGAGAGGAGGAGAAGAAGGAGAACAAAAAGAATTCTCGAGAAAACTGGGAGAGACACAATTCTTATGACGTAAGTTGCGAAATGCGCGCACACTTGTGAGATTGAGTTAGACTACAATGACACTGTACATCCCACGCTAGCATATTAACGTATAAAAGAGAAGCTTCGGTGGTCACGGCAGCCGTCTTTCGCGCAGATATAGGCAAAGTACGTTGTAACCGAATTTTTTTCTCCCTTTATTTCTTTTCTTCGTAGTCGATCGTTCAACGAGGAGACACCGAATGAACCATTGTTGATCAGATTCAGTTTTTTTTTTAATTAAGTGCGCGGACACAGGTTGAGGTAGGCCACGGGGTGCTTTTGTTTCCCGGGACTGCCGCAACGGAGGCTCCTATCGGCGAAATGAGAAAGCTATTGTTCTTTCGTAAATTACAGGCAAAGAAAAAAATTACATCGTTTCTGCGATCGCATGAGAGAGAGAGCAAAAGAAGCTAGCCTGTCGGCGACATTGCCCACCATTATTTTTTTATTTCTATATGGACAGTTCTAGTATTAAGCATAGTCATTTGAACATGCACGAAGAAACCGAGCATGTATCAACGCCATGAAAGGAAGCACGAAAAAGAAAGAAAGAAACGGTAAACGGCGACAAGAGAACTATAGCACCAACTAAATGGATCCAGACACTTGGAGCGACGCAAATAGGCTCACATCTTATGTTTCCAACACATTTATTCAGTCTATATAACCACGTTTCTAAGTCGATTGAAGTTTCGAGAACCTTGTTGCTTGGTGTTTTTCTATACGAAATTTCACACGGCGCATTGCAACAGATATATATATATATATATATATATTTTACAATTCTTCCGAGCGCCGATTAATGTTCGCGCATTCGTTACAATCTATGCCGCTCCTTCTAAATGACATTTGAAACAGACGCGTCCGAAGTAGCGACAGGAATTGTACGCTTCCCCTCACAGCAGCTCTGAAAGGAACCAAGTTGGAAGCACAGGCCGTGCCTGGCAGTGCGAAACCTTTCGTCGGGCTTTTGAAATATGGGGGACCGTGAAAGAAGCAACTGGTTGACAGTGCGCGCTCCGTGTCGTTCTGCATACCGCTCGCATTCGCACATTTCTCTCTTGGCTATCACGTGTCACGTCTTTTCCTCACTTTTCTTCCTTCTTTCGTTCTTTCTTTCTCAAGACGGATCAGTCGAGAAGTGACGTTCGCTTATTGAAATATGAACGCCGAAACATGAAAAGGGGCAAATAATAATAATAATAAATAAAATTCGCAGACGCGCCGCGTCTGCGCAATACTTTTGGAGGAACGTGTGCGGCCGAACCGAACGTGAATATGGAGAGGAGAAAGAAAAATTATAAATATACGTAAACAAAGGAAGGCTCGATCTGTCATCTTTTCTGGCTCACGGTATAGCAGGTTCGCGGAGCCGATATCGCGAAGAAGTTCCGCCAGATCGGCAAGCGAATATGGGGAGGGAGAGGGGGAGAGAGAGAGAGAGAGAGAGAGAGAGAGAGAGAGAGAGCGATGCTGAGGCTAAGCAAATATCAATATCGCCTCGCCCGCTACAACCCACTTTCGTTGGGAGTTTCTCTGCGAAGACGTTATCGGAACCGGTATAGAAAAGTGAACCGTATAGCGTCGAGGGATGGTGCGCGTGCGAAAAAAAAAAAAAAAAACGAAATAAAGAAACGAGTAAAATGACTTGCATGCGCTCAGCTTGGGAGACGAGCGTGGCAAGGCGCCTGCGCTTGGAATATATGTGCGTGTGTGTGTTTGTGAGTGTGTATGTGTGGAGCGCGAGAACATGGCATATGGATCTTCAGCGATACGCGTCGCGTCGTTTCCCACAATCGTCGCCGACTGCGAAGTCCGTTTCGAATATGCGCGAAGTCGTCCCGTCGACTCGGTGCCTCTCGCTCATGCATCGCTTTTTTTTTTTTCTACTTTGGGTCCTTTCTTTTCTTAAATCTTGTGTCTTTTTTTAACCTCCTCCTCTACCCCTCTTCTTCTTTTTTCCCCTCACCCCCCTATCCTACTCTTATACCATACGCTTTGGCCCGCCGCCCACACTGGTAAGGCCGCGTTCTAGCATATATATATATATATATATATATATATATTCGATTCTTTTTCGTATCAGTCCCTGCGACAGCGCATATCTGAAATATGGAGACGCTCCTGCAAGCTCTGTTGCCTTGGGTATTATGCTGCATTTTATTTCCGTCGCACTGGGCGCCTACACCGAGCTGTACGCGAAAACGCTGATGACTTCCTGCTGTGCCAGCTGCCTCCTCTTTCAACTTCCTTCCTCCCTTCCATCCGCCCCCTCCCATCCATCCAACTCCACTTCCAGAAGTTGAAGCGTCCGACTTTCATCCTCCGACCAATATTTTTCGCGTATGTTCTCGCCCCCTTAACGATTCTCTTACTCGCAGTCGCGTTAAGTCTGCCAGTTTCTGTACACTATTGCTGTCCTCAACGAAGTATCGCTTATATAACAATGATAATCCGGTGACCGAGAACGTCGGCGAATAGTAAAACAACGACGCGTGGCAATATGGACTTTATGTAGTAGGCAAAAGTAAATTGTCTATGAGAAGACATCCGAAGCTATCCACAATACATCTACAGCTGATATGTAAACGACCTATTCCATTTTTACGAGTGTTGAGCTGTTTGACTACGATAAGTGGCATTCAACTCGGCCCCAACACCCAATTCAACTTGAAAATTGTAGCTCTGGAATTGCATTTCGAAAGGCCAACACGCAGAGAACATGCATCCACGACGCTTTGGGGCAATTCGCTATGAACTATTTTCATTATTTCTATTATTATTATTTCGGTAAAAGCGAGCGTGGCGTTGCTGACGTGTTTAGTTTAAACATCAAACGCCGGGGGGCGCACAAAACACGAAAAAAAAAAAAGAATTCTGGCGGCTGGATTTCCAGTCAACGCCCACGCCGCACTCAAATATAGTTATAGGGAGCAATGATACACACCCACGCCGGGAGACGGTTTGGTGTCAAAATTACGCTAAAAGGAAATCGAAACTTTCGGCGGAGGTTGAAAATTGAAAACAAGGAGAGAGGCAGGACGATAGAGAGACACATAACCAAAGCGGAGAGAAGTCCATCGGGGGCTTCCGGGTTTACTTGGATCAGCACGTTGTTTACATTTTTCGCTCGCAGGAAGCCGAACTTTCACTCTTGGGAGGGTTCGCCAGCTTCCGCTCATCCACCTACATCAACTTTTTTTTTTCTCGTGTTTTCTCGTTCACTGCTCCCCACGTGTCGTCACACTCGACGACGGAAACGCCTCTTGATCCTTATATATCCTGTGCTCGACGCGCGACGAAAAGACGGGAGCAAGAACTGCGTCAGGAGGAGGGAAATAGACCCTCCCCCGTCGGAACTGCTTCCCAGCGGCGAGGTGCAGAAGTTGTCGGTTTGGGGTGCAGGAGAAAGAAGGAAAGAAATAAAGAAAGAGAGAAAGATTCTCATCATAAATTTAAAACGAGCCGGAAACGGCTACGTAGGGAGGAAGACAAGGAAAGAAAAAAATAAGATCCGAAATCTCCAGTTTCCTCATCTTCCGTTTTTGACAGATGGTGACTTCTCTAGATGGAAAAACTGGGGTGTAAAACGCGCAGGAAAAAAAATTAAAGAAAAAAAAAAAGAGAGAGAGAGAGAGATTTCGCTCTCGGAGATGTATGGTACGGGATGATTTCGCAGATTTCTCTACACCGTCGTCGATTTCTCTGGCACGCGTTTTTCTCCAATCTCTGTGCGTACCTCTTTTCTTGTCTTTCTTCTTTTTTTTTTCTTTTTAAATCCCGAGCCAGTTCATATTCTAACATTTTCTATTCGTCTCCTCGACCTAGTATATCGCCGTGATGTATGCGTCTCCGCAAAGACGTCGGAATGAGTTAGGAAAGAGTTGGTCGATTCACGGCGGCTTGGATGAACTACAGAGAGTGTCATCGCGGCGTATGTATTTATTATGTCTCTACTCCCTCTCGTTTAAGGTTGCGGATAATTATAGACACCATATATACTGTAAACTTCGGCGAAGCTATTCGGATTATGAGAATGGAACGGAGAGTCATATCAGTTGTCTGTCTGCCTGCCTCTTCTTCTCCTTCTTCTTTTATATATATATATATATATATATATATATATATATATACATTTTTTCTAATCTTAGCTTCGTCGATTTTAATTCTCAGGTACCAGCGAGCCTGCGATATCTAAAATTACTGCCGACGTACTGAGGTGGCATGCAGCCACGGCATTCGCAAATTGTGATTAGTACGCGGCGACTAAAAGAACCCACTGGGGTACAGAGAACCCTCGTATGCCAGGACTGATAGCGGTCCAAAGACAAGCAATAGTTTAACGTTGAAACATCCTCTTTCGCCATCAGCAGGTCTTGCAGACAATTCATATTCATCGCCTCAACCGGCAAACGCATATCGTCAACACCATTACAGAAAAATAAGACGGTCGGTCCTGAAAGTGGCGTTTACATTTGCACATATAAGAGGGCAATTGAAGTCTGACTAATGCACTCGATTATTATTATTATTATTATTATTATTATTATTATTATTATTTGATAAAGAAGCCTTAGTTAGTTGCAGTATAACTGCCACCCATAACCAACTTGCGCCGATCGCCACCCTTGCAAATTATGACAGTCAAATTGCTTGGAAGCGCCGCACGATTGAGAATTAATAATGATTAGTTATTATTATCATTAATAATATCATCATCATCATCATCATTATTATTATTATTATTATTATTATTATTATTATTATTATTATTATTATTATTATTATTTACTTCATCTCGTTTCACATAGGTGCCACTTAGCTGAACAAGAATAAAACGTTTATAGTTCCGACTCCCCGTAAACGTAGTCAAAGCCGCATAGCGTCGATGCGGCTATTGGCATTCAGTCAACTGACGTCCGTCGGCGTTTTTAAAGATTTTTTTTTTTTTATTTCGCAGCTTTCGTAATTGCAGCGCTGCGTCTCTTGAAGAAGCTCTCGGCGTCAATTTCGAGCGAGCTTGTTGAACAAGTATACACAGACAACTGAACAAGGAGTATAGACCGCGACAAAACGCTCACCGCTCGTGCCACTTCCGAAGCGAGGGACTTGAAGGCCCTACTGGAGTGGTCGACCAGATCCGGGGAGTAGTTGCGGTTGGTGACTCGGAACGTGACCTCCACGGCCCAGCTTCCGGCTGCACGAATGAAGAGAAAAGACGACATTATTAGTCGTATAAGAACGGGTTCCAAAGTGACAAGTGACAAGTGAAAGTGACAAGTCCAAGGGACAATTGAATCGAAGCTCGAAAAAAAAAAAAAGTGTCGTACACCTTTACGTCGAGTTGCAGATGTTACGAAATCGACGAATAACTGTGTGTAATCATGCAGGCGCGCACACACACACACACACACACACATGATCACGAGTGCGCGCGCACGACTTCGAGACTCATGGAAAGTTGACTGCGTTCCGCTCTGTCGCGCATTATACTATAACGTTCAATAACCGTTCGCATTTACAGCGACAGTGCACCGCGCCAAAGTGACTTAGGTTATGTGAAAGGGACTCGAACGATAAACGGAGCTTCTTCGTAGAGGCAGGAATGAAGAAAGCACTGTATGAGCTCCTATATATGTATACGGTGAATCCACGGTGAAATCCGATATAACTGTATGTTTAGGCGAATCATTGGAGCTTTATGCATCGTTACGTGTACATCACTCCAAGCACAGTATTCCCTTACTTTCGAATGACATCTACAGTCTATATATATTGTTTTGTTTTACTGGCAAGCAGCCAACTGTTCGCAAGAAAACGCTGCTGAAATCCGGCTGATACGCGAGAGCATCAGCTTCGTGCAAGTTTAACCCCACACTACTGGCGCCAAACGTGGGATCCGAACCCACGATCCTCTAAAACCAAATATAATGCTTTAAAAAGGCATTATATTTTTTTTCAGGATGCGGCTTCCGAGAAAGAATATAACCGTTCTTTAGATGAATACTTCTTCATCGATATCTTGACTTCACACCAAATCTTCTCCCCTAACCTCACACGATCTGGAGCAAATCGAAATGCGCCTGGCTGCAAGAGATTGAGACACGGGCGCATTAGCGGGAAAAACGAAAGTATATGCAGCGGTACAAATCCCCCTTCTTCGATCCCCGTCCACTGTCTCCTTAATCTACAAAGGTCGGTTGCAGGCTCAGCATCGAACCAAACCGCAGTATCGAACGATCCGCTCTCAGAGGAGGACTATATACGCAGTTTAGTACAGGAGAGGCAGTCGCATGCTATACGGGGCGAACGGAACAAATGCGGCAGAACGCAGCAGCTCGCCGACGGAATTACACTATGACCGAAATTGATTGCGAGCCCCGTGACTGAACGGCACGGTAAGCGCAATCTCTCTATACCTCTTGCAAGACGGGCAGCTTCGATTTCCAGAACGTTATGTAGAACTTTTGCGGCGACTTCGACGTACACACGATTCCGCTAGGCCTCGCGCAGTTCGGAGGTTTCTTTTTTTTTTTTTTTTTTTTTTCAATCTTTGCTAACAGGATATAACTGAAGAAAGCAAGAGAAGCTTCCGCGCGGGTATGGGTCTTAAGATTTTGAAAAGAAGAAGAGAGAGAGAAAGTGAAAAAGAAAATGAGAAAGGAAAAGATTGAAGCTTTTAAGTAAGCTCCCGAATTCCGTGGGCCGATCTGCTAAGCAGATTCGAGGTGCGGCTTTGAAGCGGAAGTAGAAAGAAAATGCGCTCGAACGGAAAACTAAGCAGTAGAACCCGGAAGAAGGCACCGCAGAGAAAAGAAAAGAAAAAGTCGAAGAGGAAAATACTCACAGGGGGCTCAATACGGATTATGAACTCTAATCTGGGTTTTAATGAGGCGGCATTGGACCGTCCGCGTGCGGGCGGAGCGCGCCCTCTCGTGTTTCTTTTTTTTTATTTATTTACTGAAGCTTCGGCACGCGCCACTGCTAGAGAATAGAAGTCCGTGAACTACGTTAAGTTTACAACATCTTCACTTTTTTTTCTTTCATTTCTTTCTTTGCTCCTGTTCATTCACCTTTCACATCAAGGAACGGCTATAGGACGGGCGATACGGGTGGCCGTCTTCCTATATAGTCACCGGCTTTGATTTCGTTCTCGTGAGAAGCGAGCCAATTAGGGAAACGAGAATGTTACGCACTCTTTTCCCTTTTCTTTTCGTGGCAAAAAAAACAAAACAAAAAAAAAAACAAAGCGACAAATGAAGAAAAGAAAGACGGACAGGTATGCGAGGCTATACCGAACTGCCAACATATTTTTGTTGTTTTCTGTCAGAATTTCTAGTACAGAGCAGTATCTATAATCGTTTGATGCGTTAACTATAAAAAAAAATTTACAACACCTATGCGTTACAAAGTAATATCTCCTTAGGAAGCCCATGCATCATGAAAAGCTATTAGCCAATTCTTGTCTCTCTCTCGGAACCTGCGTATACCAATCTTATACACCTGCTCCTCTTCTTTGTAGAGTACGAAAGATGTTCATCTGTCCCTATCAGAGTGTGTAATGCACTGCCGCGACAGACTCGTCGACGAGCAGGAACATTTTCTCCGTTTTATCCTCTCCCCCGTGTAGCTGAGATGGCGCGCTGTATATACTTCACCGCTCTGCATCAGAGCCACGTAACAAAGCGAGCAAAGCACTGCTTCGCGTAACGACTTCGCCACGAAGTCCTCCTTTCCCACTCAACCGATTGACGGAGGGGGACGCGAACATAGGTCGCAGCGTCCGGATTCTGTGTTTCAGAGCCGTCGAAAGCGAAAGTATAGAAGAAAACGTAACTATAGAAGCGTCCGCCACGCGGCGCTTGTGTCGCGCGCGTATAACTAATGACCCCACGGCGTCCCTGTCATGAGGCACAAATGTTCATTACCGTGAGGAATGGACCCATGGCGCTGCTGCGAACGGGCCCCGCTCGACGCCGCGCCGCAACCATACATCGCCTCGGGGCGACGGGAGGAAACTATAAGGCCAACGTGACAAATGCGCTCGGGAACCGCTTAAGCTCGAACGAGCGATCGCTTGTCTGTGTGTACGATGCGTTGTTCTTCACTAGCGCGTTCGCCGCACCTAAGATTCGGCGGCGACGGTGTATAGAGCGCTCTTATACGGGAAGTGGTGCTGCCCTCCAGACAAATGGTTGCTCACTAGGGACGTCAGCGGTCCTGGTTCGAACTCAGCAGCAACTCCGCAGCAGCAGCGATGCATGTTCGATCACCTTTCTCCCTTTTGATGCGGTTGTTGTTGTAGGCGGGCTACCATGCTACGCAAGCAGTGAACGGGGGAATGCCGTCCGCGACAGCGATAGTATATTTTGCGCACGCGCAGTGAAGTCCGCCTCGGGGGAGCATATATTATAAAGAGAAATGTTTGTAGCAGATGCAACCGGAGGAGCAGCAGGAACCCCCTTCGAAAACGGGTCCACGTGCGGCTCTGCCGCGACGCTCCGCAGTTTAACGAACATGACGGTCGGTATACATTGTTGAAATGCCGATTTCGTGCGCCCCTCGAATACGTTCTGCCGCGTGCAATGCGAGTATGCAATGCCCCGAATTCGTAATAAGCCACTGGGTGCTGCTTTAGAGTCATTGAAGATGCCTAGACTACCAACTCTTTCGGGGCAGAGCCGGCAAGAACTTCAAGTGAAAAAGAAACACGATAATAATAATAATAATAATAATAATAATAATAATAATAATAATAATAATAATAATAATAATAATAATAAATAATAATAATAACGGAAGATCATCGCATTAGCGCGTCTACGACTAATTATTGGTTACAACCAAAATAATCAGCCAGCCCGCGAGTCAGCCTTTGCCTACGAAACGTCTGTGAATGCACCTATACGGGAACATCGAAACGATTCTCTCCGTCAGCTATAGCTGTCAGTTTCCTACGTCAACTGTCAGCTGAATCGCGGAACACGAAACAATATTTGCGCCCTTTCGTGTCGTATCGTGTTCCTCGATTCAGGCATCAGTTTAGTCTCGGCTGCGTGTATACCAAACTGACTCAGATTAAAACGCTGTTGCAACCTTTCTCAGAGCCGTGGCTTCTTCAGTTGTTCATATGCGCGAGCGACGCCCAACAGCCCTAGCTCGACGCAACAACATGCGCTGGCTCTCCGCGTAGGGGGCTCCGCACACAACGCTGCACCGTCTCGATTTCCGAGTAGTGTCCCTTCCGAAGCAGCGTGCCAGCCGGCTCGTTGTGCTACGCCGTGTCCGAACACACACACGCGCGCGCCGCCGTTTGCGTACACTCCCGAGCGCGCGCGTTCTGCACAGCAGCGAGCGGGGAAGGGGTCACGGCCGCCTGTTGCGCCGATCGGCGGTCATCGATTACGCGCATCTATATAGAACGAGTTATTAAATAAAAGTAACACGGCGGAAAAAAAGGAGCGGAGGCTGGTAACGCGAGAGCAGCTCCTCGCGCACGAGCTGCAGCATCGACACGCGCAGATGACCGTGCAAGGGAGACCCCATGCGCGAAAGGCGAGTTTACGAGGTAGCGCGGAGGGGGGTGTGGGTTGATCGGTACAAATTATTTATAACGCGAGCAGGGAAACGATCCGAGCAATGCTGCGGGCGCCGCAACAGGCAGCGGCGTCGCACTCAGAGTTAACGTTAAGGGGGTGGGGGGTAGATATAGAGAGAGGGGGAGAGAGATGTCTAAAGAGAGCACCGCTGCATAAGCGGCAGGCTGGAAACGCCGGACACACACACGCACGCGTACAGATGGACGCGGGAAGGAGAAGGGGATGCTCGACAGCGCTCTCGATGCGTTCCATCGATTCATAAATCACACGCCGACCCCCGGACCCCTCCCGTTCTTCTACTGGCCGCCGCTGCCGCTGGCCCCCCTTGGGGGATTCCGCGGGCTGGTGGTGTGAGATCGGGGCGAAGAGGGAGAGAGGGCTGTTGAATCGGCCGGGGAAGAGAAAAGTTCGGAAGAGGGGGGGGGGGGGGGGGGGGGGGGGACGAGCACCTAGCATAAGCGAAGAGCCGAAGCGCTTCACCGTGTTCGTGGTGTGTAGTGTAGAATAATACAGCGGGTGCGCGCGTGTGCTTGCTTCCTGGCAAAGCTTCGATAGATATCGTGTTCGCTGGCGCAACCGGTAGTTACAGAGAAGGGCACGACGGAGAAGGGAAGCGAGAGGGAAAGGAGGATACGAGATGTAGAGGAAAGGGGACGCGCCCCCTCTTGACTCGGTATTCGTATATATAACTACGCGGTGGTGTTATATACGTACGTGCGTGCCGCCAGCACGGCGCATTAACTCCGCTCGCGCCGAGCTACTTTTTTTTTTTTTTTTTTTTGCGGTTCTTGTTTCACCTACGAACACGTTTCGCATGCGAATGCCGGAGGCCCACGTTCGTCCAGCTTCTCGTTCTCTCTCTCTTTGGAGCGCGCGCCAATGGTTCATGGCTGATGCTCAACCGTGCGTGAATTAGCAGCAGCCTCCCATTGAAAGAAGCAAAGAAACACGGAGAATAAAGAGCATCGCGCGGCGAAACGCTGTCCGCCGAGTCGCGCCGCTATACCCAGCAGCGACTATGGGCGCCAAGCAAGCGTTCATTATTTTGGGGACGGGCGGAGGACCGGTCAGCTGTAGAGAAAAAGAAAGGAGGCGGCCGATGTGAGTGAGAGCGGTGCCGGACCAATCTATAGGCGATTATACTCTGTCATGTGCCTGCTTTTTTTTTTTTTTTTTCCTCGGGGAAATGCCGTGCATACCGGTTAATGGATTTCGGCGCGACCAAGCGAAGAGTCTGTCGCTGCTCCTATACGACGCACGCGCTGTGCTTGCAAGGCGTGCCCCGTCGGTATTTCATTACGCACCCGTGGACAGAGAGACGATTGTTTTTCGTCCCTCTGGGGTGCGTTATATAGGGGAGCCACGCCTTTAGAATCACGGCGGACCGTCCTTTTCCCGTTGTTGCCAGCGGTTCCTTTTCTTTTGCCTCTATAGACCAGCGGAGCTATATACGGAGTCGACGCGAGGAATCGAGAGGGGGTCGGGCATCAGAAGCGGAGAGCGCGTGTTATGGTATACAGATGGGAGAGGAGGTCATGTATTATGAACGGCCGAGAGTTTGGAACTTTGCGGTGACTAAGGCCAACGCTATGTGCGCTTCGAGCGTTCCCAGCGAACGGAGCAGCGTATTTATGACTCTCCAGATAACCGAGTGATAGAAGGCGCTTCGGGTCATATATTGCGTTCGCGTGGGCGCCTTATCGGGACCGCAGGAGTCATAACCGCATTCTTCCCTCCTTTACTCGCTCTTTTTTTCCGGCTGACTCTTCTCTCCGGTCTCAGCTGAAAAGTGACTAAAAGAACAACCAAACAAACAGAAATATATGACGCTCTATTGAGCTCCGCAACAGAGCCATCCATAAAAGGGGCCCGTGTTTCTCCTCCTCGCGATTGTAGCCACAGGCTTACGAACTGAGAATGAGTATAAGGACGAGAATGAGTAAGGTGGCTGGGCGGCTCGCTACAGGCGCTGAAGCTCTCTTAAAGCATTGCCGCATTTGAACTCACTCTTTGGTCAACGCACAGACGTCACACTGAGCTGTTAGTAAACGGCACTCAAAAAACACTTCGTCTGCGTTTTTGTAGTGCTGAGCTTCCTATAAAAATAATAATGCATGCTTCCAACGAGATACACTCTCTAGTGAAATTCTACACATCATTTGCGGCTTATAAATTGTCCCTTAACAATACTCATCAAGCTGGCGTACATTCCTTTTATTTAACACTCTACGCTTGTTGCATTAGTGTAAGAAATGTTATGCCACTCTGATCATGCGCATGTCTTTCGTGACCTCGAAGTACCGGCAGCGCAGCCTTAAAGAAAGGAAATGCACGCTCGATAGATTGCGATATGCAGCCCGCGTTTGAGTCTGGACGATCGAAAGCTCACGCTTTCACGTTAATAACTTTCGCTAACCAAGCCTCGGTAACCGCGTTGAGTCAAGTCAAGCCCACCAACGTAGTTACCGCCGTTTGCGAGGTCTCGGTATGCGTTGCGTGATACAGCTGAAGAGAGAGAAAAAAAAAAAAAAAAAAAAACCGCCCCGAAGTTGGTGTCGCGGTCAAAGGTGAAGAGGGGGCCCCTCCAAATGGCATAAAAATGACGCTCATTTTTCGCCTCTCCGAGCGAGAGAATATATCGTTTCTTTCCAATGCCCGCAGCTTGGCAACCGCATACGCGCTCTGTGGACGAGTTGAAATGCGAAACGATAGCGCCGTATCTCTTTAGAGGTCAAGGAACCGCGCGAGAGAGGTTATAGATTAGAGTCTCTCTCTATGTCGATTGCGCAAGTCTCTTTCGGACATGCCAAGAAAGAGTGCCGGCGAGAGTGAGAAAAAAGAGAAAAAGAAGACAACACAACTCGCTGTCACCGCGGGAGTCGGCCAGCCGCGAACACGCGTTTGATTTATGACACCGCGACGTGTCTTCGTTACAAGCACTCGGCGCGAACGGAGCGGTCCACTTTACAGGCGGCCGCACGCACATCTAAAGTAAGAGTCTGCTTCCCTCCTTTTTTTATCAGCCGCGTGTTTCAAAAAGCGATACTTCACCTTCTCCTCTTTGTCTTATGAGACCATCATACTTACACGTACGGCGGCAATACGAGGTCGCTGTCGTTCGACACGACCGTCTTTTATCTCCTTTGTTGCGAGCGATTGCCCCCCACACATTTTTTCTTTTTCGCGCGTGAAAGATGAAGAAGCGTTACTGCACGGCGAGACGGCACAGAGAAGAAGAAGAAGAAGAACGATTTCAAAGCGTCGCAACTTTTCGCCACTTCCGTGTCGCCTAAAGCGAGGCGATTGCGAGCAGGTCCGCGGGTCTTGGTGGGGGCCAGCGTCGCCAGCCTCGTCGATGTGGTCGCGACATTAGATAGCTGCTGTAATGTGCAGCTGCGGCATTCTTCTTCTTCTTTTTTTTTTTTCGGGGGCGGATAAAGAAATGGGGGAGGGGGACGTGTAGAATACGAAGGCGAGAAAAATGAATTCGTTACTCGGTACTTCGAGGAGCTTCGATAAGAGTCGAAGACGCGAATACGACCACACGGAATGGTGGGCGAGGTGGTAAAATATGGACGCTGGTAAATTAAAATCATTTTTTCTAAATTAAGCTCCTTTGTAAGACGACTCTCTCTCTTTCTTTTTATATATATACATACATTTTCAGCTCGTCTGCCAAAGGTGAGCCTTTATCTTGACACTTCGTGGGCGTCTAAAGTCATCACACAGGTAGGTACTGCGCGCTACACCGAACGTTCTGGATAAACGGAGTAACACGAGGAGGAGGAGGAATATAAAAAAAAAGAAAAAAAAAAGACAATTACAAAAAGAAGGACATAAAGAAACGCGCAGGCCCGAAGACGCCGCGAAGATGAGAGATGACATGCCTTCGCTTGCCACCGAATGAGCCCTCCCTTTCCCCGGTGCACGTGGCGGGTGAAGGATGAAACGGAAATTACTTCGTCAAAGACACGGGCATGAGGACTTCGCAGGCGCGCACGAGCGCGCTCCTCCGTTGGCGGCAGCCGGAGTCTCATCTGCGCAACCATTTCTTCGCACCCCGCAGAGGTGAGCAAGAAAGCGACGTAGATGAACAGCGAGTTCTGAACAGGCATGACACTTTTCTTTTTCTTTTTTGCTTCCTCCTCTTCCCGTTCTCCCTCTCTCACTTCCCCGCTCGCCTTCTAACATCCAGGAAGGAAGGAAGGAAGCCCGAGAACAGAGGAGGGGGCTCTTCTGACATATACACACACACACATATATATATCCGTTTATAGCGAGGCCACCAGCTGCCCGCTGGTGTGCTACCGAAAGTTATCGGGAGCTGCCTCCCCGCCCGTGCTCCTTCATATCCAGCCCGGCAGAGTCGAGATGCCGGGTTCCAGCTCTTCCTGCAGCCTCCGATGCCGCGGGCCGGCAGCAGAGCGAGAGCCGCGGTGACAAATGGCGGCTCGGTTGACCGCGCTGAAGGGCCCAAACGCATCAGGGGGACGGCGAGGCCTTCCTCGCGCTGCGTTTTTTCGAAGGGAGGTGAAGAAGACAGAGAGGAGAGAGGGGGGGGGGGGGGATATATCACTTTTAAGGGAGCTTTGTGTTTCAGCGCTTCTTTCCCGGCCGACGAGATGCAACATCCGTCAGTCTGTCAGCGGCGTGCACCCGCTGACGACGTGCTGGGAATTCGCGCGCCTCCATGCCGACGAGGCATAGGAATGCAGGCTTGCCATATAGCCTGTCTCGTCCTGGGTCGTCTGCTCTTCTTGCTGAGCGCGACAGACGGCGTACACTTATAGGCGTCGTCCGGACCGGAGCGCGATCGAGGCATCAACTGAACGAAGAGAGCGTTACAAACGCACGAAGTAACGCACTTCGTTACAAACTCGTGCGTTCGTAACGAAGCGTTTGTAACGGTGCTGCCGTGCTAAGTATGAGAGAGCAGCTTCGAGGGAGATGCGTGAACGTTGCGTTTAGTTGCGAGTGCTGACTCGCTATATCCTTCAGAAAACGGATTACGAACCGTGTCGTCTGTCTTTCTTCGTTTCCTTGCTTTTATTCGCTTTTTCTTTTTTTTTTTTCTCTCCTTCAGGATTTCGGCAAGGGTATTATATGGAAGTGAAACTCGGTGGCAGCAGGGCTCATTCGCCGCTCTCCAGCGTAATAGCATTAGTATCGAACCGTCGAAGGGTGATCTGAAACGCTGCGCGCGCAGCGCAGATTGCCGCGTCATCAGGACTCGAGCGCGCACTTCATACGGACGTCTACAGGAAATTCTCTCTGCCAGAAACAGCGTGTCGACGGTATTCCTTTAGCGGACTGCCTTATCCGGCACCGAGCTTATGAGCATCAGAACAGCGTCGAAAGAAAAGTGCAGCGCCATATGTCAGGCTCTCCTGCTTGACAACGCGACTTCCAGTAGACTTTACCATCGCCGGCGGCTATTATTAAAGAGCAGGGAGGGGGGGGGGGGGGGGGGAGCGATAGGGTTTGCGCAGTTTAGGTTATAGTAACGAGAACTTCAGGATATATTTAAGGAGTAAGGATCGAGCGATAGAAGAACAGCTTGATTGCTTTTTGCCAATATCCGCGAGTGTACTAAACCCCCCGATAAACATCGTTGGCACGTACGAATATAAATATATCCGGAGTTCATGCTATAGCAATGATAACTTCGAGGATACTTGCTAAGTGAGAAACGATAGCAGAACAATTTGATTCCTCTTTCCGATATCCGTGAGAGTGTGCTCTCTACTATCGCATTAAACATAGATGTAGATCTGGAGTACGAAGTGATAAAGACACCGGGGGGGGGGGGGGGGGGGGGGGAGCATACGTCTCGTAATCTGGAGCTATAAGCCCAAGACAGGCTCTGTATACAAACATTTATAAGACACACAATTGCTAAGTGAACCACGGCCTGACTGCTTGGAGGCAAGAACAAGCTACACGTTTGTACAGGAACAAGCTGCGACGATAAATACGTCGCGAGCCGCCCACGGAAGACCAGCTAAGAAGGCACTGATACACCCGACGGCAACGTCGCAGATAACGCTTTCGAGGACCCACTCACGGGGTGATATAAATATAAACGCTGCGCAGCTTCGTCCTTTGGCTGTAACCCGAAGGAACGGGAGGGGACGGGCGAGGTAACAGCGAGGATTAACGAAGAGTGTCTTCGATAATCCGCTGACGCACTGCCGGATTACGGGACTTAGTCTGCGACTATACGAGTTTCGTCTCTATATAGCGCTGCTTGTCGCGACACTCTCGGATGCCGGATACCTTCGCCTTTTTTTTTTTTTTTCTCCTCCAGGCAGTGTCCGGTCGTTTCGACGCGATCCACATCGCCTGCGGGGAAGGGCTCAAGCACCGAGCGGATGATTGCGCGACGAAGCAGGCATCTATAGGACGCGCCCGACACATGCGTGACACCTCAGCTCCCAGTGCATGTCCCCTCGCAATTCCTGGCAGTGGACGAGACCTTTAACGGGCAAGCGGTCGCGATTAAGACGTATTTATGTGAAACCAAGAACGTCGTTATTTGCACGGCTCTTCGTATCAAGAACAGGCGCCGCAGACCCTGCTGAACCTTGGCGTCTGTTATGTGTATACGGTTTGAATTTACAGTTCATGAAGGTAGACGTAAGCACGACGAAGTGCGCGTGTGACGTGACAACTTATTTGGTTTTTTATTATTATTTTTTTTTGCACAACGACGGTGCGACAGAAGTCAATCCCCTCATTCAAGAAGTAATGTATTCAGCTGCGCCATTTGCTGCACCGTTTAACACACCTTAACATACATATGCAGGGCTTCTATATATCCTCTGCTTTGACGAGTCGCTTGAGGACATCGGCACGATCGCATACGCTTGCAGAAACGTATGAGGTTACCGAGACGACACGTTAAAAATGATGTGTTACGCGCTGTTCGGATAATCTGTTCTCAACTAAGCACCGTTTACAAGGGGTCTACAAGTTATAGCAGGGCCGCATGTGACGTGCTCATACGTGTACGATTAGTGGGCGAGTGATCTCTGGTGTGTGTCTGGTTGTACGCTCGGACTCACGAAGCGAACGCCCTATGCCGGTATATGGCCCAGCATGCATAAGAAATGAAGCGTTCGCGAAGCGTGGTTACAACAGTCCGCGACGTACGCGGCGAGATCTTAGAAGTCCCCGCTTGCGCTTGCGCGGCCCTTTCGTGATAATTTTTTTTCTAGCTCTTTTTTTTTTTTTTTTCGTTTCTCCCTGAAATTGGACTTCGCCCGGTCGCCCGCAAGCTCGAAGTACGAAGTTCGCCCGTCCGGCCGCTGATTATAGAGGCACGAGTGAGAGCTTCATTCCGCCCTCATTACACGTCCTTTCAGGACCGACCCGATTTCTTTCTTTCTTTTTCAGTTTTCTCTATCTCGTCTCTACACACTTCCGGTCTGTCCCTCTTGCGCGCAGAGACATCGAAGAAATTACGTACGCGGGACTACCGTTATTACCCGGACAAGAGAGCGAGACGGTGGAGACGAAAGTCCACGAAATGGAAATAAGTGCGCGCGCGCGCGGAAGCAAAATGAAGTGTCCGCTGAGGTCAACTAAAATTCAGTACGAAAATATATACTTAAGAAAAAAAAATGGACGGGGGTTTAAAGCGCTCTCCTCGGAGAAACTTGT
This sequence comes from Dermacentor silvarum, assembly GCF_013339745.2. Classification (NCBI taxonomy): domain Eukaryota; kingdom Metazoa; phylum Arthropoda; class Arachnida; order Ixodida; family Ixodidae; genus Dermacentor; species Dermacentor silvarum. The sequence goes on along the minus strand of NC_051157.2, from coordinate 113,457,222 downwards.
ACGGAAAAGGCGAAGAAACCAGGTCGCCCAAAAGATAGAGAGAGGGGGGGGGGGGGGGGGGGTTCTATCTTCCTCTCGGTTTGCTTCCATCTCACTGCAGCCGTCGGTCGCAGATCGTCTGTGTCTTAACTCACAGTGTATCTCTGGTCGTGGCGAAATGAAAACGCAACCGGAGAATGGCCGCGAAGAACTGTGGCGGAGGGTGTCAGTCTGGTTCTACTCAACGCAAGGCGCACAAAGAAAACGAACGTCCACAGCCCGCGCAAACGGATCACTCGCAGTGGTCGGCCACCCATAACAGCGCCTGCTATAAGCCGCAGACGAGTCCACCGCCCACTCAATCACTGAAAAAAGAAGTCCGTGCAGGTTGGCGACCGGAATCTTTATTGCGTCTATTGCTAAAGCTATCTCTCTCGCAAGCCGCCAGCTGACGTTGTCGCTACACCACCCTCTACTCCCGCCCCCTTTTACTTGTATCTTAAAGAGAAATCTTTCCGCTCTTTCTTTGGACTCAGAAAGGCGAGAAATGTATAATTTTCGTGAACGCGGGTACAGGAACGCTGACGTATACATAGCCGAGGTCCCTCCTTGTCTTCTGCGCACCTTCAGGCGGCTTCGAGCGCGTCATTTCGCAATTTTAGCGCCCGGATCCGGCATTGCAGTTTTCATTTATCTTAAAAAAAATTCTTTTGTTGTTGGAATATAGAAAGAAAGATGTAGACAAAGGTTTTTCAAAATGTAATTTCACGAACCATGAAAGAGGCCAACAACCAATAATAAGAAAGTCACTGTTCGTATGGAGAGAGGGAGGGGAGGGGGACACTTGCGGTTTCGAATGCACGTAGAGAAACCCCGTCTTTTTCTTGAATCCGACCGACACCTCGTTTCCCTTCGCCATTCTAGCGTGAAAGTCCCCACCACGCTGTGTTCTCTGTTTTCTTCTTCCATCGCATTCCATGCCGTCCCTCCTCCCAAAGCCGGGAGACTGTTATGATTACAGGGGACCCGGCACACACGACTTCATCACAGGGCTGCTGCAGCAACAAGCGCGCATGCGCCATGCTCTCTCAGAGAGCAGGCCTCGCGCGGGGGACGATGGGTGTCCCTCCGGTGACTCTTGTCTATAGAAGTGGTCCACACCTAACACTTCTTTAGGCCGCTGGCGCTAGCTCTGTCATTAGGAGAGGGGGACCGCGGTGTTGTTCGCCCGTCGCCCAATCCGGCCCACAGGTGTCGCCACACGCCTCCCGAGCGCCCTCTGTGGCGCTGGTGAGAAGAAACGGTGTGAAGAAAGAAACTCGCCCGTACAGCGGGACAAAAAGGAAATGAAAGGAGTCGGCGCAATCTCGTGTATTATACGCCACCCACAGGTAGCAGAAACAGCTGCTGTTAGGCAATTTCGGGTGACGTACGCAAATCGTTTTACATTTCAATACCGCTGGGAGCGCTTGCCGAAAAGTAAATGCACCCCGACGCTGTATAACGCAGGAAGAGGGGCGCACACGAGCGTAATACAAGTGCGTACGTTTCGCAGTATAGCCCTATAAGGCGGAAAGGAAAAGGAAAGCACACCTGTGTTCTTTTCGCGTTTCCGGCGCGAGAAACGTTTGTTTTGCGAGGTCCCCTTCCGTTAGAAGAAACAATTTCGCGCCCGGAGGCGTGGGCTGTGTGTATACTGTACACAGCTTGAGTCATCGCCCGACCGTAAAGCAATAGCGGGGGCAGAGCCGACACGACGCAGGCGCGCTTTCGGCACCGTCAATTCGGTTTTGATGACTCTGTTGTTTGGTTGCCGACGACGCGGTTGGTTGATTGGAGACGATTCCGAGAAAAGGTGCGTTGCGAAGCGACATCACGCGCGCGTGCGGAAGATACCAAGGGGCAGTAAACCGAGGCAAAAAGAGAGAGATCGTGTTATGCACGTTCCCTGCGACGAAGCTTCGGTCGTTTCCGGTGTCGACATCGGTGGAGTTCATACGTGTACGTATGTGCGTGTGTGTGTGTGTGCGTGCAGACACAGCCGGCGCAATCGTCAGCAGGGGCCCGGTTGGCGGTTTTCAGGTGGAGACGGCGACGTGCGGGGCGTGTCCTTGCCTGCCACAGAGACACGATGATGGCTTCGGGCGAGGAGATAACGGCCCAAAACGTTCAGTCATATGTGCAGCGACGGCGGCGACGGCGTCGCAGTGTCGCGATGGAAGGCGAGATACTGTCGCGCGCCACGGCTTGCCGGATGGCGCGGTCGTTTACGGCGGAATTCTGGCCGGGTGACTCGAGAAGTCACGAACGGGTGAGAGTCCGTCCGCTCGCCCCCCTAGCTTTCCAGCTGCCCGCTGTACCGCGCGAAATAAAAATTAAAAGGAAACGGCCCGGCGAACACGTACACAGTTGTTGCCCCTGCAGTCAGTTTGTCTCTCTGTATAGATAGCAAGGAAACGCGTTTTGCTCGGCGATAGCATCGTAGCGCAATATAACTGCGTCGTCCCGCAAGAAAGGGGTGCGCTTGACGCGAAGCGGTTTGCAGGGCTGGTCTCCGTGAGTCAGAACGCGTTTAACGTCGCCAGGTCCCGCTGTGCCATAGTTTACGCTTATCTCTTACTCCGCGCTGGACGGCGGTGTTAAGGAGAGTCAACGCCGTAAATGATGACTTCATTTCAGAGCTGTAAATGTTTGTCGGGATACTGCAAACAAGATACCGCTTCATGCAGACAAATCCTGATATATCTTATAACGTGTATGGAGAAAAAAAAAAACTGTTCAGAGTCGAAGTAATTTCATTTCATTTTCTATTTAAAGGGAGGTGAGCTACATTCCATGTGACAATATTACTTATCAGAAAAAACCCAACAGAGCGTTAAAATAGAAAAAGAAAGCAGTAACAAGAAATGATACATTTACAAAAAAAAAAAAAAAAACGCAAGATCGTGTCGGTAGGACGAATTAGGAAGCAAGAACAATTAGCCACAGGCTTATGCCTACGCAGGTTCTAGAAAAGAGATAGTGATAAAAAGCGAGCATACGTACGTGGAACAACTGCACCTGCAGTAAACAATACAAGCGACGACGCAAGAAAACTGCACGCACACGGTCGCCCCCCCCCCCCCCCCCCCCCTTTTCTGCAGAGTGTGCCCTCTTACCTATATACCTTAACGATATACTTAACTACTGAAATACGGCTCAACCACACGCGACGGCACCGGAAAACTATCCGCGTGCTGTTGTTTCAACAGTGTGCGCGCACTCGTGGTATATACGCTTACAAAGACGCATCTCAAAGGAAGGAACACAACTCGCGGTCCTCCATGGAAGACCGCGCACCCTCGCTATACAGCTTATTCGCTGACGACTCCCACTACACCATGCAGTCGGTTTCGCTGGGGAAAAAAAAAAAAAAAAGAAGAAAACAGAACACTCCGTTGATTACCCGCTCGCGCGCACGCCGTCCCACGTGATGTACACAAAGTGAAGGCCCGGGCCCAACGTTTTTTGCCAAAGCCAGACAATGCGACCCGCCAGTGGAGGCCCTGGCCCAATGGACCGCGGCGCGCTTTCCTCTCCGACTCCGTAATTACTCGGCTGTTTATTGAATTACGTTCTCCCGCGGTATAATTGAGGGGAGGAAACAAGCAAAACGAAGAGAGAAAAATAAAATCGACAGCCGCGGTTAATGAGCGTTCTTTTCCGCGCCTCTTCTCCGTTCCCGCGATCGAGAGACAAAAACGCGCGCCTGCTTCATCGTCTTTTCTCTTTTACACTTTTTTCCCCCCTTTACTCACGCGTACACAGATCGCAAAAGAGCCGTGGCTCTCTCCCCCCACCCCTACAGCCCCTTTTCCCTCTGCCTATTAGCTCGGTGCGAGTGATGAGCAGAACAATAGAGCACAGCGGCAGTCGTCTTTTTCTGTCAATCCTCTAGAGACAAAAGCAGCTCGTATGGACCTTTGTGGAGAGGTTTTAGCTTCGGACTTAACCGGAACAATACCGGATAGCTTTAGCTTGCGCGCAAACCTGTTAAACGAAATACCTGGTTACCGGAGACGTGAATTGCAGCAGCAACCCCGATGCCGATGGCGACATCTTGCTACGCTTTGTCCAACCACAGCGCTTAGACAGGTTTTCGTGTTACGTGGGTGCACTTTCGTCGAAAAAAAAAAAAAGAAAGATAATTAAAAATGCTGCGTGTTAACGATTACGCCGCTGTGAAAGCTTTGCTACCAGTAACTAAGTAGAACATGTATACCTAATTGGGTATACTGCAATAATTGCTGTGTCCTCTCTGGTTAAACTCTGTGCCACCAGATGGCTCCTACCAACCCCGCCGCTCAGGTTTACGTCTCCGGTAACAATGCGTTTATGGGCGAACTAGAACCCCCCTGACGAAGGCACATATCTGGCGGCTTAACATATAAGAACGCGGGCTTTAAGAAGCAAATATAAACTGCTTTGACAGGAAGACTTGGAAAGTAATACTCCGCGTTCTCCGTTGTAATAATTTCTCATCGAGCAAAAACGCCAAGATGTAGAAATCCCAGAAGAGCATAGCTCATCAGCCTGTTTTGTAATTTGCCTTCAGTTGCCGGGAAACAAGCTGGCAAGAACGCAAGTGCGTCAAGGAAAATAAGCGAGGGACGCTGGTTAAGAAAGGAAGGGGAGGGTTGCATGAATAAATGAGCAAGGCCACGGGCTGTGTGTGCACGCGACAAGCAAAGCGCAGCGAACTGTTCAGGTCGTCCTCCTCCGAGGCCGCCTGGGCGACGCTGCGACGGCAGATGAGCTTATTGCGCTGGGAATTAGCCGAGACCTCTGAGCGGCGGGCCGCGCCTGCAGGCAGGCGGTCGACGTTAACGACGCTAACGATGCGCGCGTGCGCGCGTTAGTCGCTCATCCTCTCTCTCCCTCTTTTCTTTCCTAGCAACTCCGTGCGAACTCGTGGCGCGAAAACGCTGCGTATACGACGACGACGGGTGAGGGTTGATGTTCGGTAGCTGGGCTTTCGCTTCGGTTATATAACGTTTACACGCTCCCTCTTCCTCCAAGCCAGGGGTCTTCGCCCATGGCCCGCGCGCGTGCGACAGACTCTTACGGGACAGGGAATTGGAGAGGTAATGGGGAGCGCGCAAGGCAAGCGTTGGGGCCACGCACGCACGAATCCACGTGCAGCGGCTGTCAGCTTCAGCCGGGCTAGAACCACGCGATTGCAGCAGGCAGATAGAGCCATCGAATTCGACTTAGCGGCTCCGACGTTGTGCGCCGGCTGGTCACGGTACGACCGTACGCACGAGTCGGTATTGACACTCGAAACGTATAGGTAGTGACTTCAACGCTATAATGACCCTTTTTCTGGAAGTGGTGTTTGCATCGTAGTAAACAAACGTACGGTGAGACAAACGTATATATGACGGAGATGTTCTACCCTTCTTTGCTTTGTCGCCCGCTTTACGCGTTTTTCTATGGACTGAGTCGACAACTCAAGTTCACTGCTCAAGTTCTTCTTTCTTTTCTTCTTATTTCTTTCTGTCCTTCTAAATGTAGCACCATCCGCCGTGGTTGCTTAGTGTCTATGGTGTTGGGCTGCTAAGCACGAGGTCGCGGAATCGAATCCCGGCCACGGCGGCCGCATTTCGATGTGGGCGAAATGCGAAAACACCCGCGTACATAGCAAAAAAAAAAAAAAAAAAAGGAACCCCCGGTGGTCCAAATTTTCCGGAGTCCCTCACTACGGCGTGACTCATAATCAGATCGTGGTTTTGGCACGTAAAACCCCACAATTTGTTTTAATGTAGCATTCATTGGTACATTGGTATAGGCTATGGCTTTCAAGTTCCGGAAGCCTATTTCTCCCTTTTCTTCGTTCAAATCACCAAGCCCAGCGCACGAAACTCTCTCTCTCCCGTCTCAAGCTCGAATACACTGCACCATTCAAAAGCACGTCAACTGTCATTGCCTGCTGAAGTGCACAAATCTTCGGTCGTTACTGCCAGGTGGGACATTAGCATATCCCGATTACATCTAAAGCACCGGTTGTCCGCTCGCCCGAGCAAATACGAAAGGCTGGGGAATCAATAAATAACCATTATCTAGATACCTGAGGTGTGACGAGAACGGTGAACGTCGTTTTCTTGTGATTTTACTAGACGGTGAGTACAAAAGCGGCAGGTCAGGATAGAAAGGCAGAAACAAATAAGCGGACGGCAATTAGGTTCTTGAAACGTCCAGCATATCCACCCACTTCATTCATCTTCCATCTCGGAGAGAGAGAGAAAGAGCACGGTCGGAGCTTCAAGCTTAATTGCCTTGCTGTGACTCTTGACAGATGGCTAAACAAAGCGTTCGTCGCGTCCTGTGTGTGTCTGTGCATTTCCCAGGCTCTCCCGTCGCTCCGGCGGTCGTACATACGCGTCGGAATTTCTTCTTGGCGTGACCATACTGCCAACGAATGCGGAGGGGGGAGCGAGCGAGCGAGCGAGCGCGCTCTTCGACAAGAAAAATGGCGTCATCAACGTCATCAAGGCGCGAGCTCGTTTTATCATCGCTTTCCGATCGGGCACGGACAATGCGGCTGGGTCGCACTATCGCTCACCGAAAAACGACGTCGCAATATAGCCAGACGGCGAAATAAGAAAGAGACTGCTTGTTTATGTGGCAGGCGATTTCTCCGTATATGCATTGTGTGCATATGCGACACCCTTTGGCATTTTTTTTCCTGTACCCAGGTTACTCGTCAGCATCGAATAAACGAAGCGAAATTTGCATATTTTTACGATTAGTGCGGAGGTGAAAACAGACAAAAAAGAACGTGTGGGGCACGAAATAAGACGCATAGTCATATACCGTGTGCTCGAAACTGGAGGCACGAGGCAAACGACAATATAGGAAAGGCGGTTCCGCAAGCTTACACGTTTCTAATTGTTTATGCAGAGTGCGTGTGTGTCTTTTGCTAATCAAGCTCCGAGCTTCTATCTTCTTCTTCTCGGTTAAGAACAAAGCGAGTTTTGCATACCAAGACTGACAGAGACGGAGGTGTTTTTAAATGGACCAGCGCATCTGGCACGATGCATAGAATAATAAAGGGGAAAAAAAAAGACGGGGGAAAACAGTCCGCCACCGCTTGCGCCGCCGAGCGATCTCCAGTCCCGATAGAGTCGCGAGGCCGCGACGCGCAAACACGCAGTGGCAGCAGCTGCTACAGGGCGGAATGAAAAATGAATTCCGAACGCGCGTTCTCACGCAGATCCGCCCCCCTCTCTCGCTCTCTATTTTTTTTTTTCCCCTGTCGAGTGTGTTTATGCATGACGACGCCCGCAGTCCGCAGCGTTAACGCGGCGGCAAGACTGCCAAGTGTTTGTGTGTGCTCGGTCGGAGACAAACAGCAAGGACACGCATGGAGGATCGTCTTGCCCTCTTTTATATTTCCAGGTCGAGAGGTTGAAGAAGGTGAGGGAGGGGGTCACCACGGAGGGGGGGGGGGGGGGGGGCGTCAAGCACCGCCGAGGAGGCTTATTGTTTACGCCGTTGACTGTTTTCGTATGTACGAGCACTCCATCTGACCAGCGTGTATAGGTGAGGCAACCTTGCCACGGAGGTACTGCGCGAGGAGTTAGGCGAAACTATATGCTTCGCGCATGGAGAAGTTGTCAGTATCTCGGAGCATGCTGCGGTAGTACCGCCGTGGCTATGGCACCCTGCTTCAGAGCACATGGTCGCGGGTTCGCATAACGCAGGGCAGCAGTCGACGTGGCCGCGAGTGGAATGCCGACACGGCAACAGTTGTACAACGCGCAATACACGCAAAACCAGCGACGCAGTCAGGGATGTGCCAATCAGGCAGTGCGCGCAGGAGCCGGCGAAGCGATCGAGACTGTTTTAATGGAAGCTTACCTTCGGGGTCTTGCCGGATTTCTTCTTTCCTAAGATCCATCTTGGACCTTGTGTACACTGCGATGAGAAGAGACGAAATGTCAACTAAATATACTTCTACATAGAAAATCATTCTTAATAGAAAGTTTTTTTGAGATTCCGCTGCTCATTCTTCATGCGTCTGAAATGAACTTGGCGAAGGCCTGCAAGTTAAAGTCGAAGTGTTGTCTTACGATTTCCACTGCGATAATTTGGAAAGACTTTGAAATACTTCTTGCTCTCCTAATGTGTTGCTTTTAAACCTGAACAGCATATATGGTACCAAGTTGCGAAAGTTCACCGACACCCCTGCACTCCAGTAGGAACGCAATAGCTTGCTTAATCAAGCATAAATGCAACAGTCAATTTAGAAACTCGTTTACTGTCGTCATTCAGCAGAGAGTGTATCAATTGCAGAAAGTGCAGCAATAGAAGACAGACATGGTGGCAAGGAGCCCACAGACATTACACAATGTCTTCTTTAGCGCTGCTTTTCGGTGATCATGAACCAACACAGCCAGCCAGTCAATTCTTTCTATAGTCCGAGGTCCGGCGTCTTGGTTCGGTCAAACTAGGCGTGCGGGTAAGCGCGCATGCAGGTTTTTTCATATCGTCTACTGCCCCAGGCATGCCTCATTCTGATAATTAGGAACATGGCAAAGTGTCGAGCAGACAGGAATGTCCCTTGTAACGACGGATGTTCGCCAGGGAATCCGGTATATGCTTCCCGAAAGCCAGTCCCATCGCGCGCGCTAAATAAAGTTTAATACTACTATTGCTACTACTACTAATACTACTGCTACTGCTACCACTACTACTCCTAGCTACTACTACTACTACTACTACTACTACTACGAAAACTAGCTAGTACTACTAAAGTACTACTACCACTACTACTACTACTAGCTACTAATACTACTACTACTACTACTATTACTACTGCTACCACCACCACCACTACTACTACTACTACTAAAACTAGCTACTACTACTAAACGAACTACTAGTACTACTACCACTACTACTACCAGCCACTAATACTATTACTAAACTACTTACTACTACTACTACCACTACTACTACTGCGCCTGCATGCAGCGTGCACGTGCGTTCGGCTTACATGTGTAGACGAGCGAGGCGACTACGGCGACTAGGACTAGAGTGGCGATGGCGACCAGCAGGGCGACGAGGCGGCTCCGCGACGAGGAGGCCGAGGAAGATGAGCCGGGAAAGCGAAGCTTCCAGAAGCGGCACAGGGGCCTCTTCTTCAGCTTGGCCGAGGACGAAGAGTGCGCGGCGACCGCGGAACGGGGGCTGCCGGGCTCGTGGTGGGGGTGGCCGCCCGGCAGGGGGGGCTTCAGGTCGGTCTCCGTCGGGTAGCCCGCCTTGTCAACCTGCGAAGAGCAAAGGGGGGACACACATCAGTGGTCATTCCATAAATAAATAAATAAATAAATAAATCATACGAATACAAAAGTATACGGCAATACATATAGGAGAAAGTGCGGAAAGTGGTCCCAATGTTGCGGTACGTAGGAACCAGGGGATTCGCTATGTCTTCCAGTTCCACGTGTTGCGTGACGAAGCACGAAATACAGCAGCGGCGGAGACAATGAGAGAAGCCACAGGAAAAGACTAATAGTCGGAAGAAATAGAAGCCAATGATATAAAGATGCTGGCCGGCTGCTCGTTCCCGGAACCCTTCAACAGACGCGCTTGAAACGAACAGCCTCTTTACTCGACACCCTTATCTACAGAGCGGTGATCCGGACACGGCGACGGTCGTTCGCTCGGACTCGGATCAATAACCAGGAAGAAGGGTCGCCGTGGTAATCGGTAATCCTCGTTGCGTGTTTGGCCCCGGCGAAAGACGTTGAGGGCTAGGTTCAACGGCTCGCCGCGAGATTCTGCCTACACTCGCATTATATAGCATTTCTCGCGAGTCTCATTTTGCGGTGAAGGCGCCCGCGATTGCATAGGTTCGGACTTATGTAATCCTTGCTCATTTCGTTTATCCCCTTCTCCCTTTTATTATTAGTTTTTGTTGTTGTTGGTTTAATATTCGAACGTACTGCTCTGAAAAACTGCAAGCACGCGACCTGGGAGATGCACTACAGTGCGGCCTACTGTTAAAGGGAACGCGGGAATGGTTATTTCTCCCTGTTGCGCAAGCGATAGCCCAGCTTTGCAGCAGGCGACTTGTCGGAGGCGCTGGCACCTTTCAAAACATTTGCGCAGTGCATTGACATAGCTTTAGCCGGCGCTCGAAGCTAGAGCTCACCAGTAAAAGTGAAAGGCCGCACTTTGTAGCGTACTCTTTAACAGCGGACAGCACTGTGAGCGAACTGCGGCTAAGTCCAGCGGTCGGAGTAAACGTGTCTTTCACTGCGCCGGTGTAGACACTTCGACCGCCTGTCGATCTGCTGGCTACGGGCGCACGCAACATTTAGTGAGCGTGACAGCGTCCGATGAGAAGATCTACGGGAGAGGCGCGGGGTGCAGGGGATAAAAGTGCCGTGTCGAGGGATTAGCGGAGAAGACACTCCCTTGCCGGCGACGACGCCGGCGCTTTGGTATTCGGCACTGAACCGCGCCCCTTCGCTAATCCGCCAGCGGGTGGACGCGTTCACATGGCGACCTGCTTGGGCGTCACTCGGACGACGACGACGACCCAACAGATCTGTTTCCGCTCGGCGTGAACGCCGTAGTGGCATCACGCGATCAGTTTCGCGGGTGAGCTGCTATAAGCAGGCTTCGTTGGCCCCACCTCCCTTCCCAGCTCCACCCTTGCAAACGTATAATGTAGCTATTGCCCGAAGTATCACGTAGTGAAGGATGATGCGAAACACTGTAACGAGGCAGACACTATACACGCAAACGATCGAGCGATGGCCGCATACATCAAGACGACCTTAAATATCCCGTTAAAAAACTAAAAGTGAAACACAAAATGCGTTTGGACTGATAAAGTATTCTGCCAAGGCTCTATCTTCGTACTTAAAGAAGAATTAAATGCCAAAGTCAAACTTATTTTTCTTTTTTTTTTATTTCGCGCCGAAATCTCAGCTTAAACGTCAGTGAGACGTCATGGATTTCAAAGTATCTTCAGATATTCGGGCTGTCGTGGCGGAGTAAATGTTCTTGAAACTGGCCAAGCTTAGTCTTTGAATGCTTCAAAATACAGTGTAAGTCAATCTTTGCCGATAAGCAACTAACTAGGCCCGAATAGACACCGTTGAAATTTGTGACGTCAAGGGTGCGCTGGTGCGAGAACTTCATGGCGGCGTCGCCAGCAGTCTCTCGCTTATACGTCAAGCCAGGATCATTTTAGCTTAAGAGTGACTGTTTCGGTATAGCATGCATAGAAGCGTAATTTAATAAGACAGCTTCATTCATTTTCCTCTTTAGTGTTCCTTCACCGCCCATGGCTAAACACGTGACGCGAGGTCGTCAAGCTTACGATAAAAATATCCTCCGCGAGGCCTTCGAATATCTCCAGGCTTTTTTTTGCCATGGCTCTTACAGCGGTTGTTGCGGCTCCAATCCCGCGTTCACCCCTTTGAAGGCAATAACCCCGAAACACCTCGACTCCATACGCTTACACGCGCCAGACCAAATAGCCATCCCCTCTGCAGAAAACTTTTTTTTTTTCTCTCGATCGATCAGCCACGGTAACCATCGTTCATTCCAATTAATAGGCGTCTCCCTTGTAATTCAGTGGGAACAAACCGCAACGACGAATATCGATCGAACCGCCACGCATCGGACAATCGGAATGATAATTTATGCGACCGCTCGCATGCCGCGGTGCAAACGGCAAACCATTTACTGAACTCACAGAATGGAACTCTCCATTCAGTAATGCTGAAACACGGCGAATGGCGTATTAACACAAAGGTCGTGTCAATTACGCTCTCCTGCCTTTCAGCTACCAGCTAGTGTCGTGACTTTCGGAGAGTGAATGTTGCGCGTTTATCATCGTTCACGCGGCACAATACTATATCTCCATATCGGCGCTCAATAGGGAACGTCAATATTTGAGGCATAATTTCCACACAGGATCTCGCATGTAACGGCATTTATATAGGGTTGCGCCAGAGGCATACTTACAGACCCGTGCAACAAACAAGCATTTGAATCCTTAACTATTTATGAAGACAGTGTCCGTAGAGTCACACGGGAGTGAACTCACCATTCGTCCGCAGCGCGTAAATCAAAACAAGCGGCCGCAAAGACGAAACCACTACGAACCGAATACGCGTTTATGTCATCTGCGAGCAGCATTCCGCATCACCCGTCAGACATTACTTCTCAATGACAGTACAATACGAAGCCGACGCTATGCCGTATGCGTGTCATGTTTCGTGCAACTACTGTCACTGCTAGTACACACTTGCTAAACAACAACGACACGACCGTGGTGGCTGCGACGAGGCTGGCAACGCACATAACATACGTTGTCTCTCTCTAACCTCACATTACAACAAAGGCACCGCTGCCGAGCTCCTTGCCATCGCACGGAAACCACCTGCCTCCAAAACGGGGTACTGCGACTCATCGCAACAAGACGCGAGGTTCGCCGGCTGTGACGGGGCTCCACGGCAAAAGAACAAAACAGAAAGACTATCGAGCACACACTGTCTAGATTCGGGCGGTCGCAAGCCTTTGTCACACACAACGCAAGTGACACCCGGACGCCCACCGCGCGGGACGCGCGTCTCTCGCAATTAGTCGGAGAGTCATCATCTTCTCCGAGAGAGAGAGAGAGAGAGAGAGAAACAGCGGAACAATCGTTGCTGCTCGCATCATCACAGCGCGCGCGCAACCGAACCCCGAGCTTTGCGCACACAAGAAACAACAGACTGTGCGGACGTCGAACTTCTCCTATTACCGCGCGCACGAACGTTCTCCATAGAACCGATTCATCTGAGGGACGGACGGGGTGTGCAAGGAGGAGGAGGAGGAGGATGAGAAACAGGCACACGACTTTAGCTGGCTAACTGCCACGCGCACTCTGAGAGAAACAACCTGCCGGGCGGCGTGTGATGGAAGACCGCCACCCCCCTCCTACCAACCACATCGCCACCCCCTCTTCGAAGGCAGACAGACAGACAGTCGGCCGTTGATGCTATAAATGCTGTTTCCCTGCTTCGAGCGTATGTCTGCCCGTGTGTGCGAGGACGCGCGCGAATGCTCTGTGCGTGCGTCGGTGCCGCAAACACACTCATACACACACACCCCAGAAAAAAACAGGAGAGAAACGTCGAGCGCAGAAACAAAACAAACCTCATCGGGGCCCGTGCCATTGAAAACTAAAACCACGCTCTTTGTTTCCTCACAAATAAGAGTGCAAGTCGCGGCGGAGGGAGGCAACCACGTCTGCTCTCTCAGCTGCTGCTTTCTGCGACGGCTTTGACGCGCTGCGGAATTAGACGCGCGGCGCCGGATTGCGGCTCGAAGATCTCTCGGCGGTGCGCTGTCTTGGAGCACCTGCGGCGAGGCGGCTGCTATTTCAAGCACCGCGAGGGCCGACAGCGTCTCGAAGGGGAGAAGGAAAGAGACGAAGCCGTAGCTGGAGCCGATCGGAACGGAGGTGGCGGAAGAAGAGGGGGGGCAAGTTAGGGGAGCTCGGCCGGATCGCTAGTGATGGATGATGACGTAACGGGTGTCGGATTTCAAGTTTCGCATTTCTCCTTCGATTGGTCGCTGCGCCCTCTCGCTTGAATGTGCCTCTGATTGGCGCTGGTCTAATGAAGAGCCTATTGCTGGGCTACCCGCAGGGGGCGGCAGCCGCCGCCTCCCCATCTCCACCCCACACGCTATTCCTACGCCTATTCCCGTCAAGCGGTATGCCGTTGATCCCTGCTCTTTTTCTTCTCCTATAACGCCGACACCACACGAGTGACTCGACGTCCTGTACGTACATCAAAACAGGCGCATTTTCGTGAGTGCCAGCGTGTGACGAGCTGGAGGGAGACCAACTAAGGCTGCCTGTACTGGCTGGTATAGAAGCCGCACAGCAGCACTGCTCATGAACCGTGGTATGCTAACTTTAACTTGCGCAGATTTGGCTGACTCACTCCTTCTGGCATTGTGTACGTATATAGATACAGACGCCTTCTTTTTTTTTTTTTTTTTCCCTCGAATACGTACTCCACCTTATTTCCTTGACAAGCCGCCGAAGGGTGTATTTTGTCGCTTTGCGACTGGCTGGCTGGCGTGAGGTGGCTGTATGTCATTTCACGAACCCAGCAGGTAGCCGGAAGCCGCTTCGCTCGACTACCCCGCCGGTAACCCTTGCGCCTTCCTTCGAAACGCGACGCCACGAGACAAACAGATCGTTAAGTGGCCCGTACAGAAAGGAGGCTTCTTTCTTCATGTGTCAGAGGCCTCGGTTCGCGTGTTGAGATAAAGGATTGCACGCGACTTGGGACGAGACTAACTACGTGTGACGGTTATAAACCGACCACTCCGCCATGCGAACAGCTCGCTCCTGAAGCCGCATCGATGTGTTAACGAGTCTCCGCAGTTCACCGATGTGTCCGCAGTCTTAGACATAAAGCATAGAAGCCACTCCTCGCGTGACCCGACCTGTCGTCGTGACGGGGGCCCCCGCCATAGGCCCGACAACGTCTCCGGTTCTTCGTTGCTTCCTAAGTTCTAAATATTGAAGGGAACAACACTCCTATCTCTATCCTGCCTTCATTAGTTGCAAGAAGTGCAAACAAGACGGTCGCAAGAAACTTATCGACACGACAAAGGCCACTTGCGCTATGTGCGATTGCGAAGCAGAAACCTTTTTCTGACAAATGCTGTACTGCAACGTGCTTCGACGCGAAAGCTAGCTGTGAATTGTGCCCTGCGCACGCCACTTCACGCTTAGGTGCCCCGTCGAAGAGGAGGACGTGGCATTGCGAGGAACTCGTCCGTCTCATTCACAAATCCACTCTATGGCCTAAAGGGAATGCTGCGCCAGAAACAAAACGTTTGGCAGCTCAGATTAAACGCGCTCTTCATGGTAGCACGCACGGCAAGCGCCGCACGAATGATCTTGCGCCATTTAGTTCCACAGAAGAAACCTCAAACGCATGCCAAAGCTCGTGAAACGAGACGAAAAAGACCAGCTGCGCCGCAACGTGTTTTTGATTGTCGCAAACACTAAATAACTTAGTCTAACCAACCTAACGCTACCCTGCAGGTCTGTAAAGAACATTCTCAGAGAGTTTAGTAGAAAACTTAAACAACCTCCATAAAAAAAAAAAAAAATCAATCACTTTACGCAAACGCTAAGCTGTAGGCACTTCGCTCAAGGCAGTACACGATGCGTGCACCAGGCCATATACGCGTTCTTCGTCGCTTCCGCTCCCGAAAACTCGCGCTGTAAAACCATTACGAAACTCATTTTTTCCCTTCGCAAATGCGTAATTACGGTATCCATTCCGCAGCCTCCGCCATATCACCCCGACCCGTTTTTACTGTGCAACGATAAGAATTTCTCATTTACCCTCGCCCCGAGGCCTCGTTCCCACGCTCTTTCCTCGGCCACACGTTCGCGTACAAGCCGGCGTAGTAACTCGCGACGTAGTCCCGCAGTATAACGCGACATTTCTTTGGCTCGTGCAACGCGAGCTGTCGTCGTTCATTTCTGGCCGCAAAAGCGTGTAGTAGATACGTTCGTGCCGTGCGCAGTCTCCGCCTAATGGAGTTGCGCCTCTTCACTTCACCGTAGCGCATGCTGAAAATAAAGAGAGAGAGAGAGAGAGAGAGAGAGAGAGGAGCAACACGCATCACGTCTCGTCGAAATGGTTTCCTTCAAGTACAAGAGAAGACGCGGAAAGACAGCAAAGCAATCAGCAACAGAGGGCGTGCGGATCCAAAGCGACGTGGCGCGCTCGAAACACTCGGCAACTTTCTCGAGGCAATAATGAAAGTCGTAGAAGAATCAAGAGGCTGCGGAGACGGAGATGCGAGAGTACGAGTGCGAGTGTGTGCGCGCGCACTTGTGATATATATATATATATATATATATATATATATATATATATATATATATATGTGTGTGTGTGTGTGTGTGTGTGTGTGTGTGTGTGTGTGTGTGTGTGTGTGTGTGTGTGTGTGTGTGTGTGTGTGTGTGCGTGCGTGCGTGCGCGCGCGGGGCTCTTGGGAAACCGGGCGGGAGGGGGCCTTCTTGCTCCACAATCTACAAACTATACACCAGCCTTGCCTGCCGTTTTGTTTTTTAATCTCGGCTCTGACCTTTATGGCGTCGTAAAAGTTTTGCCTTTCCATTCCTTCCCCGTCACTTTGCCTTCTCTCTTTCAACTCCGGGGAGATGAGAGAGAGAGAGAGAGTCGAGTCGAATGTAATCCACTATAAATTACCGCGCGCGGGGGCAGCAGAGCGTTCTCGGATAGCCTCAACCGGAGAGAAGCTTAAAGGAATCGCACCGCCTCGCTCGCCGACTGCCATGGTTGGCAGTCTTTGCCGCAGGGGCGCCGGCAGCGTCTCTGCGGCAATTTCTGACGCAGAAATGGCGGGCCGCGGCGTCTTTTTTTTTTTTTTTTTTTTCGTGTCCCTTCCGCAGCTCTCTTTGCACAGTTACTCCCGTCTTCACCAAAGCGCGCTTTTCCGAGTAATATACTCGAGATGGTATTTGGTTCTGCACTACATACGTGCGCGTGGAGAGGTCAGATGGTCAAAGGCACGCGCGATCCCATAAATCCGTATCCTACAAGCCGTCTCTCTCTCTCTCTCTCTCTCTCTCTCTCTCTCTATATATATATATATATATATATATATATATATATATATATATATATACTAACCCCCTCTACGCCACCCACCTCTGTTGACCTCTCGCTCCCGCTGACCCTCACCTCCCGCCTTCACGTCGAGCGTCGCCATTTTCGCTGCGCGGTGACCACGCTGAGACGTCCTTATTAACTCCCCCCCCACCTTTTTTTTTTTTTTGTCGGACCCTTAATCAGTATGCGAAGCCCGTCCGCACACTCTTTCACCCTAGCCTACACCGGTTTTCATTTTATTTTTATTTGTTGTTTGCTTCACATTACGCTGCACGCGCTCTTAACTCTGCTCGCTGATCGTTTATAAAGACGTCGTCGCTTTATCGAAAAAAAAAAAAAAAGAAGGAGGAGGAAAGGTGGGTGATCGGGTGTTGGCGTCGTAATGTCGCCTTCGCGAAAACATCGCTCAGCCGGTCTCGATCTCTTTCAGCCTTTTCTGAGTTTTGCGCGTGCTTCTATGTTATTCGCGCGTGACCCACGCTGCGGGCACGCGCGTTTCGCATACAAGTACACTCTCTCTCTCTCTCCAGTTTCTCTCCCCCCTAATGCTCCCAGTTTCAGTCCCAGTCGTGAGCTCTCACTTTCTCGATCCTCCGACTACTGGCAGCACATAAAACACGTGAGCTATGAGACCGACCGATACGTATCTCTGTGCTCGGGTTGCTTTAGTATATACGTAATCGAACCACCTCGGGCATAGCGAACAGGTTCGCGCGGAATTTGAGAACGAGCGCTCGTCCCGCGTAAAATTTTATGTTCCGTACTCGCCGCACTCGTGGTGTTTCCCTCCGCTCCGTGCGCTACATGCCTTCCAGTTCGTAAACGTCACTTCCGGCACGCAGAACACGGGTGCACCCATGCTGTGCACGTCAGCGAAAGAGCAGGCTGTTTACACCGTCTCCAACTGCGACTCTTCCCACGGCATTTCCTTGTATACTTTGTGCAAGTTTCGGCATCTGTGATGTATTGAGCAAGAGTAATTATCGGGAGGCAGTATATACACTTGAGAGGAGATCCCTTTGGTCTTGGCAACTTCGTATTTCACCCTCGAATGCTTTGGAGACGGTATTTCTGCGTAGATGTTGTTTGATAGCCGGGTAATGGCACCGCGAGCTTCGTTTCAGTGCGAGACGGTGCACGGTGCAGTTTACGAGAGTGAAAGATTATCCTGGGAAAGCCAAGCGCTGGCAGCACGTAGCGCATGCGCAGAATTTCAATCATTGCGCATTCCAGCAACAGTCCATGCGCGCGCGAGGCTGTAAATGCACTGTATACCGAAACGCTGCACAATTTAGCACAACAGCAGCACGCTTTGCGTACGCGAGCTATATGTAACTGAAGGCCACCAAGTCGAGCATGTGTCGGAGGTGTCTATAGGTACTGCCTGGCACTCGGTTGTGACGGTGCAGCAAAATGCCTCGTCGGGTCAACATTGGACAGATCAGTTTGTGTACGGCACCGGGAATATATATATATATATATATATATATATATATATATATATATATTCTTTGGGAGTTTCACCTAATCGCGACATCTCAGTGTACGCGCCCTTTCCAAGCCCACAATCTTGTCCGCACAGCGTACCCCAAGACAAGGGAGTGAGTGAGTACGAACTTTATTTAGGTCCTGAGGAGACAGAATTAAAGTGGGAGCGTCATTTTGATCCCTTATCTGCATGGGCTCTCACGGCTTTTGTCTTCTTGATCTGTGCGAGCCTAGCCTGAATGGAAGAGGAACAACAATTCATTTGCCTTGACACTTTGTACCCATCACCATTCTATATATATGAAAACGCCCGGTGGTGAGGCACGCCACGTACCTCTTCACCATCTGAATGCGGCCGCCACAGCCGCCGGGATCGAACCCACAACCTCGCGCTCATGCTCAGCAGCGCAATACCATACATAGCCAGTGAGCCACCGCGGCGGTTAGCTAGCCGGCTTCGTGATCACCCGATGAAAGAATCGAGCCGGGGTTGTTCATATAGAGGGCGCAGTATCACGAGTGTTTTCGTTTTCAGCTGCCACTGCCCACGCTCCAGAAATAAACGAAACACAATAAGTGTCGTAATCAACAACGGCCAGATACACATAGTGTCCCTTTCCCACTCACCCATTTATGGGCTACCCCAGTTCTTTTTTTTTTTTTTAAGTCCCACACACAAATGCAAAGCATTGCGCATCCGTACATATATATGGCACAGCTGCCCGTTCAGTCGCCACGCGCTCTGGGGGTGCACAGATACGTCGCCCTTCCTCTCTCTCTCCCTCGCAGCACTCCTCATGCTCCCTCACGTGCTCGACGTTGTTGGCATATACGCTTAGGCGCAGTGAATGACGTCACGGGAAAGAAAACGACAAATAGAGCCGAGTAATATGGCATGACGGTATGAAGCGTCGGGAGGGTGTAATGCATATCGGTTGAAGTACGCTTGAACGCGTATAGTGGTGGATCCTTTCCTCCTCCTCATCCTCCACCTTCTTCTTCAGCGCGGCGAAGTTCGCAGGCCATAATTTGTCTCTCTTGCGAGACTCCGCGTTGTCAAGTCGTCAACGCGCGCGCGAGCCGGGCTGCGAGCAGACGACGCGGCTTCGGAGAGCGCGAACAGACGACAAGCACACAGGCAGCTTGGCAGAAGCGGCCCAAAAATGGCTGCAATAAGAAGAGAAAGATGGCGGCGGCGGGAGGGAGGGAGGAAGAGCGGCGGCCATTTATGCCCCACCGCGTTGACAGCTTGATGCCTCCCTGACGCGCGGGCCTACGCTCGCCGTGCCATTAGCAGCCCAATGCTGAGCTCGAAATGGAACACAGGGAAGGCGAGCAAACGAGATGATGACAAAGAAAGAAGAAGGAAAAAAAAAAAAAAAGAAGCTCGCGGTTTTCCCTCCGCACCTCGCGACGTCGGCAGACTTATGCGGAGACGACGTTTTGACTTGGACAAAGAGAACAACCGCAGCATCGGCGTGGGAGAAAAAAAAAAAAAAAAAATCAGTGCGCGCGGTATGGAAAGGGAACGAGGGGCAGAACAAAAAATTAGACGAGAGCACGCTGTGAGGTATACGTACACTACAGCCGAAGAAAAAGGCCCGAGGGGAGGGACTTGCGCGTTGAGAAAACGCTCTTAGTGGAATTGGACTGAAAGGATAATAGGGGGGCCCGACGAGAGGAAGAGAATAAGGGGAGAAACGCCGAGGGGTGCGGTCTAATGATTGGTTTGATTTAATTTGCCCCTATGCGGGTGGGTTGGGGGGCAGGCAGGCAGGCGAGCGCGCACTTTGGAGATGAGAACAAGAATGTCAGGAACCGCGGCGGCAATAAAAGCGGGCCGCGGAGAGACGGTGCTTTTTTGCGGTTGACCGAAACATATGTGTTTGCGTTTGTGTCTGTACGTGTGTGTGTAGTAGTACAGCGCGCTGCTGCTTACAATGCGCTGCTGTAAGCAACGCGCCTCGGCTGTGTACCGTGGTACCAAACACCCGCTGCATCCCCACATTATACGACGCGTTACGTTACGTGTTTCAATAGCAACTCCTCCTTTTCTTTCGTACATTTTATGCAGAAATGCCCTCGCTTCCTCCGTTCGTTTGTGAAGTTCTTTAAGTTATTTCTTGCGTTTTTGCTTCGATTCCTTTTTTTTTAATCGTCCTCGCAACGTTTCAGTCATTTACATCGTTCTTTCTCGCGGCGCGCGGTTTCCTGCTCGGCAGCTAGGATTCTCAGGCGATACAGAAGTGGTACAAGTCGGTTTCGCTGCGGAACCAGTGCGTTACAACAATTACTTTCACTTTATTATTATGTCTTTCTTTGTTGTTGTTCGTAATCAAGTTGTACGTATAGATCGGCTACTTTTCCGGCTTCAACTAGTTCCCCGGCGCCGCAGCTCTAATCTCATTTCTTTCCGGCCCATATCTCGAAAGTTATAGTAATTTTTGCCCCGATCGTTTTGACCGCACGTTCTTTAACCAGTTACGAACACGCGCCGCTGGAGTCTGCGATTGCGCACAGAAAGAAAGAAATAAAGAAAAAAATAGGAAGATGAATGAAAAGAACCGAAGGTTTTGATTTATAGTTCGAGCGCTAACCAAGATCTGACCGAATGTCACAGAATAATGACAAAAAAGCAGCGCCGTCGTTCAAAGCGCCCTTGAGCGTCCTTCGACGATTTGATAAACTCTTCTCTCTCCTTTTTGTTTTAAGCATCATATCGCCTACGCTTCGAGAGCTACAAAAGAGATCGAGATAGAAGAGAAGCTGCGTTCCGATTTTCTTGTGCCATGGAGGACGAGCGATTAGGCTATATCGCGTCCGCCGTTCTGTTACTAGGTCGACGAGTTTTGTCCCCGACAAAAAATATATATATGAAGATGGAGCGGAATGGCTCTCCTATACGCCTCTCGGCGCGATATCACACGGCCCTCTCTTCTATACGCTTTATTGGCGTCGGACGGCGCTGAATGGACTTCGTATTAAAGCGAGTTCGCGCGTCACCATTATGGCCCGTTTCCCATATCGCTTTCCGCCGCTCGAAAACTTCTGAAGCGCGCTTTTTTTTTTTTTTTTGTGGTGGGGGAGGGAGAAAAAAAAAATCTTACCCGAAAACGGCGCCTGACTGTGCGTCTGCGACCGGCATTCTCAGTGTTTTTGGAAAGAGCGCAAAAATAAACTTTGGCTCCGTGGCTTCCGATATGAGCCATCAGTAGCATTGCGAAGTGAACGCGGAAGTTTAAAAGAGAGAGAGAGAGAGAGCGAGAGGGCCTAACCGATCTCTCCAGTGCCGGAAACCATATAAACGGTATATAGAGAGCGAAATTGAAGAAGTCGAGGGGGACGCGAGAAGGAGGGGTTATATAGCGCGGCGCGCGCGGTTCCGGACACTTAACTGCATGGGGTCCAAGCCGCTCTTCGAATGGCCGCGCGGTCGTAACGTTAATCGCTACCCTCGGCGCGCAATTAAAACTAAAACGGAATGGAGCGAAGGGGGCGGGCGGTCAATCGCGGCGAGCCGTAGGGCTGCTGGAATGTCTCGCATTTGAGCTGCCGACAGGAAAGCGCGGCGTAATGGTCCCGTGCGGAGAGCGACTCCTCCCTCCATCCTTCGCTATTATAGAACGAAAGGAGGATCGGATGCGAGGAGGAAGGGGATCGTTTACGGGTTCCTTCCTCAGAGGAGAAGTGAGCAAGAAGGCTCTCTTTCTCCAAGCCCCAGGCCACGCGACCGACCAATGACCACTTGCGGTCGGCGACGCTCGAATATAGTTCGCAAGCCGTGCGTCACGCAGGTGAAAGCGACTGCCGTTCACCGGCAGTAACCCGCATCACGTCTGTTGTCCACGCGTGGAGAACATGGCACCCCCATCTGAAATCTGACGCAGACAGTAATGCGCGACACAGAACGATGAGCTAAGTTACATAAGTGGCTTGCAGGGCAGCGCCGTGAAGAGGGAGAGAGATATTGTGACTACTAACATGGACTCCGAGATTTGCGCGCGCACATCTCTGAGGCCATGGCACGACGTTTTCATTTATCCCCCTACCAACGCCGATATACGGGCGCCGCAAGAGAAGTCATTCCAGGCGACAATGGCCTACGCTTCATCTCTCGCTTGAGTGTATACTTTGCCGAGCTCAAGCGCTGGGATGTTCGCGACACTGATCTTGATCGCCAACGTGTCCAGTGATACGACAGAGCATGCATGAGCACTTCGACATTTTCGCATCTCGGACACACTTGCCTCGCGATAAGCGATCGGATCTGTCACGGTGAATGTTTATCGAATTTTGTATTCGACACTCATATCCCTCACTCACCACTCGCTATAACGTATGCGTGTGCTCTAAGGCTACCGTCAACTCAAGAATAGCTTCAGCTCGAGGTGACTGTGCTGATTGCGAGTTTAAATGTTCCCTCCGCCGTGTAAGTGCGCGCTCGAGCCGGGAGACAAGAAATACACGCCGAACGTATATGCCTACACCGTAGAAGAGCCTGAACTGTTTTGTACAGAAGCAGTTCAGGCAGATCGTTTTCACAGAGATGGGGCTCTCACCCTTCTCTCAACACTTCTTGCCTTCCTTCATCGACGTTCCCAGTGAAGGAATAAGGCATTTGACTTTTTCTGCTCGCTTGTCGCCGCCTGTTGTCAATTGCCGCTGCTCTTCTGTTTTTCCTCCTACCCAATGTGAAGTCGAAGAAAGCCTGCAAACGCGAGGGCACGGTGAACGTGCCGTTACAAGGTTGTTCAGGAGGGAAACACGATATTCCCCAGTCGATGTCACTATATGGGTAGTCAAGTATTTCTTCTTCGTATTTTGCACAATGTTTGCGTCCTCTAAATATAGCGCTTTTCTTGATGGCATAACCTACGCGCTCTTCGCCAAGTATGCTGATGCTCCATCCACGAGAAGTCGCATATATATATATAGTCGTTGGGAACACGTGGCGCGAAGTGAAACAACTGCGGCATCCTCAGCAGAAGCCCGCACCACTACACGATGCTCGCGCGCATGCATATTGTATATATACATACACAACCCGCGCCCGCGCAGTTTAGCCAATGTCCATGGTTCAAGCTGCGGTCCGAACCGCACCTCCTTCAGCGGGTTTCGCTTCGTCTTGTTTCGATCAAGTCCTCCGTTCGTGCATTTGGTTTTCTGTTTCTTGCCTTCTTTCATTGTATTGCCTTTATTCCAGCTGGAGCTCCAGATCTCGTTGTCTATACTTTCTTCTTCCTCTGTGTGCATGCTTTTCATTCGAAGTCGCGCGTTGCTTCGGCAAACGTCTGTTGCTAGATTTGATACACAGCTCTCCGTCGGTCCTCATTTTTTTTTTCACTGAGAAATAGGAAAAAAGGGAACAGACAAACTTTAGCTAGGCTCAAATGAGAAGGTCAAGGGGAACTGCTGCCCCCTGTCCACCGTCAAATCCGGCCAGCGACGTTCCTAGACCGGAACGAAAAGAACGCTCCTATACTGCGCCACACTTTCTCGGCCGAAACAAAAACCGGAAGCGAAACGAAAACGAAAATTTAACAACGTGAGAAGCTTCGACGACCAGCGGCTGCGGCCGCGGAGAGTCAGGGCGCGGCATTTTGGCGCGACATCTGCGTTCCGCCTCCGCCCCCGGCTCAAACCAAGAAATCCCCCATGCCACTTTCCTTTCCTAAACTCCTGCTCCCTGGAGTGCAACGGTGGATCCCATGTCACAGCCGGCGCGCGTGCCCTATACACTGCGTCGTCCGGGCCCCACACGCGTGGACGACGCGCGGATTCTTCGACGGCCGGGACATTTCGCGAATATGTCAGCGCCTGCGCCCTTTTCTCGCACCCGTCATGCCAGCTACCATTTCCCCCCACGTGGGTTCGCGCGCGAACTATAACACCCCCCCCCCCCCCCCCCCTTCATTCCCGCCACCAAACTACCCCCCAACCACTCTTTCGCCGCTATCAGTTTCAGAGATCCAGGCTCACACAAGGACAGTATACAAACGAACAGAAAAGAAAAAGCTTAGATCCATTTTCGGAAGGCGCGCTCTTTGTTTTTCGCTCCTGTTTCTTCGCACGTCGTCGTCGCGTCGCTTCTCCATTCCGTGCGAGGAGTGTGGTTGCGCTGGTTCCCCCCACCCTCTTTCCTTCACGGGCGCCCTCCGGGCGCGGCATATGCTTCGGAGGCAGAGACGACAGAATGGGTGCACGAAGTAGACAACGGTGCGGGGGCGGGGAGTGAAGGGGGGGGGGGGGGGAGGGAACACGGCGTGTTCTCCGTTTCAGGCGTTGACATCTCTCTATGCGGGATTACACGGAGGAGACACGCAGGCGGGAACCAAGAGAGGCGCAGAGTCCCGGCGTGGCAGGGCGGAAGGAAGGGAGCGAGTTAGAACAAATACGAGAGACAAAAGAGGACAAGAAGGTTGAGGGGAGGGAGGGGTGCGTAATGGAAGATTGTGCACGCCGCGCTCGAGTGCTCGCAGATGGCGATGCCGTAGGATACGGCTACAGAGGGTGGGGGGTGTCAGCGTATCGCTTCCTGGACGCAGCGAGAGAAGCTGCGCGAGTACAGTTTGGGAAGCTCGAATCCTCCGGACACGTTTTTCGGCAGAGGAAGTGCGGATAAACTCTGCTGGCACACGGAGGGGTCGCGGTTCTTCTCTAGTCGCATCCTGCGCACCCTGCGGCGAAGTGAAGCGTGGAGGAGGAGAGCAAGAACGCGGCGCGCCGAAACGTCGCGCCCCGGAGTCGAAAACGATCGGCAGACGACGAAAGAGAAACTGCGCCGGGAGCGGTGTCAGCTGCTCGCGAAAAAGAGCTGACGAGAGAAACAGCGGAACGAGAAGGGAAGAACAGAGAGGGAAAGGGGAGGAAGGGGGAGGGGGTGGCAGAGGAGGGAACACCCGTTTCCACGCACACATGCGAATGTGGAAAAGAAGACGACTCCCTGCTGGGTCGTCGTGCCGCGCGCGCGCGGCGATTTCTGTTTTCTTTTGGTCCCCGTTCAGAAGATCGTGTTCCACAGGCAGTCTGTTTTGGCGCCGCGCAGCGGGTTGGTGAGGGGCAAAACTTCGAACCAGTGGTGGCCTGGGTGTTTGGCCGAGAGAACTGGAGGGAGGGAGGGGAGGGGGGGTTGCCAGGGAGAACGGCTTTTTTGGAAAAGATCACACGGCGGACCAACACCGAAGCAGCAGACCCTTCTCTTCGCGCGGATGTGTCGACGGCGGAGTTCCGGCCGACGAGGCAGGAGGGTGAAAAGCCTGTAATTGGTCTTCGGGGGGTCGAACGACAAATTGCCGTATTTTCTTTTGACTCTTTTTCGGGCTAGCTTACACTGAAAGAATAAACACATCCAGGGAGGGCGCGCGTGTGCTTTTCCCTACAAACACAACACGAAATCGATCTTTCTGAGCGCTACACGAGGTAATTTGGCAAGACGGGGAGAAGAGTGCTTCATCGGTGCTTTATACTTCCAAAGACTGAAGAAAGTTTATTCGGCCTTCTAGTTTCTTTTTCTTTCTATTTTGTTCTGTCGCTACCTCGTAGGCAAAACACGCTTTAAAGATAAAGCGCAGCTGACTTTCATCACCAGCAATCTTATTGACTGAAGCAAGCCTCACTCATGGTATCTGCTCCCTTGAAGCCTGACCGCGATCGCGCAATGTGCCGACACTGACCCGCACGCTACAGTCCACCGCGCAGACCCGGTCGACCAAGCTATGACATCAGCCATTTTCGCCATAGCTAGCGCATCGTTCTCAACCTTCAAGAAGCGTCGTGAGCTGAACATCACAATGTCCACACACTGGCCTCCAGGCGAATAGAAGACAAAAACGCTGCAGCTTACACGACGATTCCGGCACCTTTGATACCCAGACCCTCATTTTTTTTTCCTGCCTGCAAGAAGGCACGCGCAAACACGCATATATCCTTAGACGGTCCCCGGAAGAAAGTCGACAGGTCAGCGCTGCGGCACGCAAAGGTCGCGGGCACACAGACCTCGAAGAAGGCATAAGGGCGTGAAATCTGGGCTTTCGCACCGGGACGCGTAGGCTTCGTACAAACACAACGCACCGAGCCAACAAACGCGCGAGGGATTAAAGAACCGGCATGCGAGCAGCGAGAGAGAGAAGCCGAGACGAGTGTTTGGCAAGCGGCCCTATCTTCTTCTTCCTATGCGCCTGTCTCTCTCGAAGAGACGTGCCGCTGGCGGGAGGTTGACGTTAACCTGACAGCCAGCCTCGACCTTTCCTCTTCCCCGTCTGACTCGTCCGTTTTCTTATTTCGATTTCACGCTGCACGAACGCCGCTGTCATCGCTGCAGGCGCAGTCTTCGTGCGGAGAGCTGAGGTTGTCTCGAGCGTTCTTCGAAGAGCGAGAGGCCGCGGAATCGCTGTGTGAACGCGGCGTAACACAAATTTCGCGCGGGGCGAACAACAAAGTGGTTAGCAAGAACACTAAAACAAACAATGTAATATATATATATATATATATATATATATATATATATATATATAGTAATGACAGCTCGGCGTTCGCTTTGCCACGGACGACGAGTTTCCCGCGAAAAATTGTAAATATGCGCGTAATATACCCACCTTCCCCCATTTCTCAACCCCCCCCCCCCCCCTTTTTTTTTTTGATAACTTGTGGTGAAGTGTTCGTGCCTGTTCTAGAACAACGCTTACTGGAGATCGAGCGGCATTCCAACGCCACGTCTACATAGCGGCACCATCTTCTTTCACCCCGCCTAGAATTCCAGCCTCCCCAGCAACTGCATAACCACTTATGCGGCCTGTGTTTACCGGCTTCGCGAGTACACATACACAGTTTACACACGGAAACGGGGCGCGAATCCACGCTTAAACGCGTCGCCAGCGCGTTCTGCTTTCTCTATATAAAGCGGCTTCTTTTTTGTACGTATACACGCTATATACATGACAGCTAATCTCCAAGTTCCCAATCGGTTCCCCGTGGTTGGTTTTGGCGCATCCTGCGGATTCGGCCCGCCGGTGGTTCTATAATCCCGCAGCAACAGGAAGAGACGACACGCCTTCGCTTCACGCTTGTTCCATTGTCGTCTGCTCCGAGTGGCGGTCCCAAGACGCCGGCTTAGGCTTAGCTATAGGGCTCCGGCAGTAGTGTTGCTGTTCCCGAGGCGAGGATCCGCGTTTTATACACCACCTCGGCCCGTTTCGGTCGTTCCAGTTTTTCGCGTGCGCCGCGCACCACGCCGACCCTCGTGTGTGGTCTAAAGTAGCAGGAGGAGCGATCGACGGGCCTTGCATACTCTCCCCCGCTTCTTTACGCGTGTGGTTTCTTTCGTCTGCGCAGCGCATACGCATGCACGTATACGTGCTGCAGAGCAAACATCGAACGCCTCCTTCCTGTGGCACCACCACCGCCGCCGCCGCCTACGCTGCTGGGGAGCTATTCCTTTCTTCTTCGTAATGCTGAGCCAGTGGTCGCGGATGAAGACCGCGCCTTCAATTCTCGGTCGCTCGCCGCACACCTTCGCGAATCAAACTGGATCTCGCAGCCGCCGCTCCTCCGCCCGTTGTGTACACGTGAGCACGATTTGCGTTCGGATTTGCTGGCCTTTGTATACTGTCCGAGCGGCTTCCCTTTCGTTGCATCGTGGCGACGCCGAAAAGACGTGGCTCGTCGTCGTCTGCAACGCAGGGAGGTCGAGGCTGCTCGGTGGAGGCCATCTCTTTTGTTTGCGGACCGTGACGAACCGCAACGCCACGCGCTGGTAATGCCTTTCTTCATTTCTTTCTTGCTTGCGTGCTCGAAAACGCTTCTTCTTTTGTTGGAGCACCGACAGACTTTTTTCCCTCTCCCCCTCAGACTGGTCTCGGCAAACGTGTCCTCCGAGATATGCAACGAATGCGCCATCTGATCTGGGAGGCCGTGCGTCATCGAGATGAATGCGAGACGCGCCGCATGAGGTCATGACAGGCGTTTTCGGCTTACCCTTTGTCGGCAGAACTCGGAAGATGAAGTGCTACAAGCAGCGACGAAGTACTTTTACGTGGAAGGCATGAACACCGACAACTGACCTGTCAAACAGACCACTTTCTTTGCAGCAACAGATGCTACTATCAATAGGCTAATGATTATTTTGTGCGTGCAGAACTTTACTCCAGAAGCGCTCATACTTTGTGAGAAGTATTGAGCTGGCAAAGTGTTTAAACCAGCGAATTTCAAAATCGCTCTTTCAGCGCACACATCGTGCCAAGAAACTATGCTGCGCCCTCTATGGCCGTGAACGCATCTCTTAAAAGAGTACTGCAACGTTCCCTAAGAAAAGAATTCGGACGGCTGGCACATGATTGCGGATTATACAATAACAGCCGGAGGCGCCGTTCGATCAAAAGTCAATGCCGAATGTGAAAAGCTTCGTCCATTTCCTCGACAGATCGGACAAGGAGCCGTCCGTAAAATAACGTTGATCTCTCTCTCTCTCTCTCTCTCTCTCTCTCTCTCTCTCTCTCACTCCCAGAGCTCGCGGCCACGTCAGAAACTTCTTTTACTTTGAAGGTTGCGCTTCCTCAAAGGCTCCCACGAGCATGTATGCACTGTCCCACGCATTTCGCTGCTTCCTCGCGGCATACACGCAGTCGAGATAACGCAAAACAAGGGAGCCATTCTTCCGACCACCTCGCGCCGTCTGGTGAGACAAACGCAATCTCGTTTTTTGTCTTGGGTTAAAACGCGGGCAACGCGTGCACACTACTACACGGTCACGTAGGCTGTATACCATCAAAACGCGATGGCACGCACCAGCAACACGCGTGACCCCGTTCTCCTGCAGAGACGCCCATTTGCATGACGCTATACGTACATATAACGTCACTGAACGCGGGCAAAGCCCTCATCCGCCCACGCGTCACCTATGTTCCTGCATCCACAGCGCGAAGGCCGAGCGCCGCCCGTGAGAAAGACGAAGTAGTAAAAAATAAAAGCACTGGGCGTTTCCCCTTCCCCCCCTTTTCCTGACGTCCCTCCCGTTCGGTTCGACGTGGGGGCGCGAGTTTTTGAAATGGCGCGTTGCGAATTGCTCTGACGGAAGACGGACGAGATGCTGACAGGCATTTCGCAACGCCGAGCATTGCTCTCCTGTAACGTTGATCGCGGGCCTTTAAAGCCGTATGATCAACCTGACGCACTTTTTTTTTTTCTACGTTCTTTCCATACGTAGCCTTTTGAGAGCAGCCCTCGGATGGTCGGCGCCATGGGCGAGACCATGCGGGGTCTCTCATATGATGGCGCACGTGTAGGCCAGGCATATATATGACAGAAGTGAGGGGATTGGGCCGAAGTGACCCGAAGAGGCCTCCTGCGTTGCATTTAGAGCAGCGCCAGGGGGGAGGGGTGCAAGAAGTTCGTCTGCGCGGAGACAGCCCGAAGTCGATCGACAGTCAAGGGAACGTTTGAGTTTGACAGCGGCGTATTTGTCGCTGCATTCTTAAGGACGTCATCGACTATAGCCCCCCCCCCCCCCCCCCCCCCCGACCATACGTTACCAAACACATGGCGTCATGCTGCGCTGCGGGAACTTCAAAATGGCGTCGCACTTGTCTTTCGTTCTATAACGTCTTTACAGGCCTATTTACACCGCGCCTCCTCTAGCGGTATATGAGAGTGGCAGCGTTGCTATTACCGGAAGCGTAATTTTGTAATAAAGGTAAACTTGCTCTGCCTCTTTGTCCCTTCAAGATAGTCAATGCGAGCAAAAGACGCGATGTGAGGTCCACCAACACACACACACACACACACACACACACACACACACACACACACACACACACACACACACACACACACACACACACACACACACACACACACACACACACACACACACACACACACACACACACACGCATGCGCACTGGGGCGGCGTTTATGACGCATCGCCGCTTTACGTACGAATGCGCGGGTATAGCGTGGGTGTGTATACGCGGAAGCGAGGCCACCTGTGCCAGCATGAACACCGCATCTCAAAAACAGCGCTCACATATACGGTAAAAAAAAAAAAAAGCTGTAAAGAAAAAAAAAACGAAGAAATCACAAAATGACAAAGCACTATATAATGTGTGCTTCGTGCTGCACGTCCTCACATCCGAGTGGCCCCCCGGTCTCACTGCGACGATGTTTTTCGAGCCATGTACACGCGGGTCAGAGTGCAGCCGCATTCAGCGCCGAGCTTGGTTCTCTCCCTCTCTCTCTCTTTGGCACTCATGCATATTCACTCGGCGTTCGCGCGCGCGCATCTGCGCGAGATTATGCGCGGGGAAGAAGAGAAACGCCCATGTTTCTACTTTCGCAAACAACGCAGAACAATGGAGGAGCGAGCGAACAGCTTCACGCCTACTAGTATATATGCGTGAAGCTTATGCGGAAAATTAAAGAGCTAGCTGTCTCTGTGTCACAGTCTGGCTTTTTGCTCCGGCCTGCCGCTATCGCGTTGCCTGTACGTGGAATGCACAGTATAATGGCACGCTGATCTGTCACGGATTTTTTTCCCCGAGAGATCCAAGAGAAACTCACTCGAAAGTTCTATTCAAGTATTGAAACAGAAAAAAAAAAAGTAACGCCGCTGAATTATGCCTCATGGAGAACGTCAATTGGCTTGCTTTTCTTCTTCTATCTTTGCATACTTATTTCTTTCTTCTTCATTATCTCATTAGTAATTCAAATATTTCTGTCGTTCTGTCTTTGAGATCAATGTTCTGATCCAGATAGATATTTCGAGTTCCACTGCGATTTACTATATTCAAACATCGCGGGTCAGCTCACCGCGAGCGCTTTTTACGAGACCCGGGAATCTCGAAGCTTCGGATGCCTCGTGCACGCCCCAACACACCATTACACGCTTGTTCCTTTCAACTTCCCGTACTTTTCGGGCATCGAGTTCAGCACCAGGGCACCGCGCGGCCCGTCTCTGTTCAACAAATCGTGTCTTTCTCTCAAGACGGTTCCTTCTTTCCTTAATGTCTTTCTCACTTTTCTTATTCTTCTTTGCAAGTTCCTCGAAGAGAGAGAGAGCCCTTGTCTAACGCCAGATACTTCTACACGGCTGCGATTATATTACACCACGTTCCCGACGCCGTTAGCAGCCAGCTGCAAGCGTTTCTAGCTCTCCTTTTACCGTCAGAAGTTTCTACTTTAATTTTTTTTTTTCCGGGCTGTATCGAATTCCTTCTTCTGGTGCTCCTCTTTTGACCGCTGCACACCACCGCTTTCTCGCAACCTCCCCAGCGGAGGGGAGTGACCAGGCCCAGCCTGTCTTTGATCAGTTCCAATGGCGGCGAGCGTGCCGGCAGATGCGATTTCATTTTGCTCGACTCGCCCATACACTAGGTAGAGAGCGAGATAAAAAAAAAAAGAAGAAAGAAAGAAAGAGCACGAAGAAGAGTCTCTCGGGATCTTATACTCTACGCCTGTAACGGTGTAAGTGAGAACCTTGCTAAAAGAGTAAGCCAATATGTGAAGAGCAAGTGGAGGGAGAGGGGGAAACAGGGCTAGGAAAATGAAATAAAGCTCTGAGAAGGAAACCGGGAGATCCTACTTCCTTTCTTTGATAGAAAAAGGAAAGTTTTCGCCTCTATTTCACGAGCGAAACTCTCTTGGTCTTCTTTTATCGTTAATTATATATTTTTCCTGCCCTTCGGTGGCCGGCAAGAGAGAACCAGAGATCTCTGCTCCGTCTACCGAAGCAAGCAGAGATGAGAAAGACGGCGAGGATCGCTGGGTTCACGCATCCGCGCTCCTGATACTACACAGACAAAGCGACACGGCCCGCCATTCTGAAACTATACACGTGTTGTCTTCATTTCTTTAGTCTCTTTCGGCCATCTTCTCCGCACCTTGTATGTACAGCTTACTTTCTTTTCTTTCTTTTTTCGCTTCGACCAACTTTCACTACCTTCGACTCCGGCACACACCGCACCTTCTTCAGGTTTCCCTTTCCTTTCTCCCTCCCTAATTCTCTCCCGAATTGCCCCATTTTATTTTCATTCCTTCTCATTTGGATTCTGCAGAGAGCAACACACTTCGCTTGTTTATCTGCAGGTGCCATCGGGCGAGCCGTGTTCATTCGCACGCCTGCTCTTCACACAAAAATTACTCATTGCCCGCACTAAAAAAAAATAATAATAATAATAAAATAAAAATAAGTAAAAAAAGGGGGGCACATGCAGTCCACCTCGGAATAGCTACATGTGTGCGCGCGTGTGAAGTTGTAGATTTGTATTCTGCCAGTGGCGTTGGCCGCAATGCCCTCGTATCGTTCTTTTTTTTTTTTTTTCTGCAGATTTTATTAACCTAGGGCATTGGGCGCATCTGGCTTTCACGTTGGAATTGTTTCGCGAAAGTCGACGCCGCCTAGTGCAAAAGCAAGAACGAAAAGAAGAAAGGAGGATGTTAAGGAAGAACAGAGACAACTTTTTTTTCTCCGGCAGACATCAATTACGACCTTCGCTGTCTTCTTCCTTCTTCCGTCTCATATATGGTTCTCTAAGACGACCGGCGTTGAAGGAGAAACGCACAAAGTTGAAGCGGTATTTCGCGACGATATTTCTGCGCTCGGTATTAAACTTACCTACACACGATGCGAGGCAGACAAGAAGGATGCTTTTTGCGAGTTCGTGAGCCTACCGAAAGTGGTCGCGTATGGCTTTTAGTCAAATTTCGATGCGTGCGGGGTAAACCGTGCAAGAAGACCTAAAAAAAAAAAAATTGTACAGTGCCATATAACATGTTTTTTTTTCCCCTTCTATAGTTCTATACCGCTTCCTATCTCTTCCTCGGGCCGTAATTCAATCGAATGGCTTTCAGTGAATTAGCGGACACGCTCGCACGCCCGCACTTCAACAGTGCGCTGCCTTGTAGAAGCTATACTTGGTGCCCGACGAGATGGCGGCCGGTTCTCTGTCCATACGCGAACCAATTCTGCTGGCGTGCTGGTGCCTTGCTGCTCGCCGCCTTCTACGTGTCTGCGCGGAAAAAGACACCGCGCCGCTTCTCGGGTTTCAGTCGCTGATGCGTTCCCCCCTCCCAACTGGCGTGGTTTCTTTATCGTTTATATTTTGCTGTTCTCGTCGCGTAATCCGTAGAAGTGCTTTTGATCTAATTTCACTCATGTCCCGAGTACGCGGGCCGTGAGTTCGCCTTCAATTTACAGATCGAATATCTGCCGACCGGGCAGCTAGCACTACTCGAGATCTGCTATTGTTTTATTTATCGATTTTTTTTTCGACAACTCCTCCACGTGGTGCGACTGAGTTCACTGCTATATATATATATATATATATATATATATATATATATATATATATACCACTGGACGGAGAAGGTCAAGAAACGTAAACCAAAATCACATGAACTCCCCGCCGCGATCATACTGTAAAATAGAAACTTAAACGGTAGATGACGCCGGCAGTCATGTAGGGCATGGTACGCCGAATATTCCGGTGGTCGCGGATCTCAGAGCAGGCACACAGAGGCAAGGAAGAAGACGCAAATAAAACAAAGAAAGCCGTTTGTTCCTTTCATTGGTATGATGAACAGGCCTTTTTTGAGGTTTTTCTCTTTCACTACTCCGATCGCCCGCTTTTTGGCCAAACGCACGTATAGTGGGCCAGTACATGCCTGCAAGGAACAGCAGCAGCCAAAGACAAGCGCGAATCATTCGCGCTCAAGTCAAGGCAGTGCCCGCCTATCAGGTTCAGGGAGACAACGGATCGGCGCTGGATGCGAACGCGTCGGCAATATTGCGCGGTGCTCTATTGCTATACCACGCGCTCAATCACCGACATACTTGGCCATAACACACCCCTAGCTCACGCTCACATTCACTGATAATCATTCACGCTCGCGCTAATCACCTTCGCACTCAGCTACACAGCGCAGCCTCTTCTTTTTCTTTTAATACGCTCTACACCAACTTGTCGCTCTCATTCGTTCACGCTCACGTCCAAGGACTGCAATCGCGCCCTGGAATGATCGCGAGTGATTGGGAATGAGAACGCCAATGAGTGAGAATGTATAAACAGGGCAGTTGCATGCACCATCTCTGCATTGATTCTTTGTCTGCACTGATGATCGCCGTGTTGAACGACATCCGCCTATGAAAGAGTAAGGAGCCTCGGGCATGCTGGTAGACCTCCATTCTTGCAGGATATATCATCGCCAGTCCTTGCGCGAGCAGTGTCCGATAAGCGCTTGTTGAAATGCAGCGCTTCGTCCGCGTCTACACTTTCACTGTCCTACATTGTAAAACAATTGACACCCTTAGAAGTAAAAAAAAAAAAGGTGTAAATTATCTTACAGTGATATAGTATACTGCTGTGGGCTGCATATGCAAGAATCGACTAAAGCACTGCTTTGAACTCTCGTACTTGTTAAACGTATGCGGCCACGAGACTGCATGTATATCAAGGCGCCATGTTGCCGCTACCACGCGGGAGCCGAATAAGAGAGAGAGAGGGGCAAACTTCGTTATTATATATAACCGCGAATGGAGAATAAAATACGAACAGGGGCAAAACAACCAACCGTTCGATCACTCCTTACTCAGCGCTTGAGGCTTTCTACAAAAACTCGAGTGTCTTTCCCGCGCCGCCGTGAATTTCCGAAACGAGGCTTACACTCGCCCTCGCCCATTCCGAGAGGTTTCGGAGACAACAAAGTGGCTGCAGGAATGCCGGCGCCGCGCATCGTCAGCAGCGGCTATGCACTGCAGCTCATAAGGCGAAGCCGGTGCGACGTACTTTATACAGATAGCTTGTCGATGCGCTGCAAACTATATACACACTATATAGCACGACGGGAGGACGCGAGATGCGCGCTCGGCAGCCGTGCTTCGTCTTTTGCCGCGATTCTTCACGCTCCTTTGCGTTAATAAAACGTTATTAAAGGGGCCCTCCGGGACGCATTCTTGGCCCCTCCTCTTAATGGGCAGCCAGGCGACACTTTCGTAAGGGCTCTTCCTTTTTTTTTTTTTTTTTTTCCCTTCGATGTTTATGTTTCCGAGAGACTCTCGGGCAATACGGCGCGCCTGCCTCATTGGCACTCTTCTCTTCTTTCTTTCTTTCTTCTTTCTTTCTTTTGTATCTGTCGACCCAGCTTCATTCTTGGAGTGCGCGTGCCTGCTGCGCCGTGTGCGTGCTCGATTTGAGAAAGTGAGAGAGATATAGAGAGATGCAACGCAACATCCCCATAATTCACGCGAGAACGACCTCTCCCCAACAAGCCCCCTTGTCACTCTCACCCCTCCCCCATCTTTCCTTTTTCGCTTAGTATGTTTTTTTTTTTTTTCTTATACAATATCTTCCCAATTTGCCGCGCGCTGCTTTTATGATCTTATCACTCACTTTTTCTTTTTTTTCGACGGCTAATGCGCCTTCACGCACCGTCTCGATCAGCGGACACCGCACTTAAACTGGCGCGCCAGACTTTGTGACCACGGTCTCGTCTGGAACGGTGATTGCCCCCGGTGCTTTGCTGCAGCGCTAAGGCCCGTCTTCTTGGAGCACTTCTTCCCAGCTTGTGTGTGTGTGTGTACGCGGATATCTGCCGCCGGAACCAAGCTATCATCGCGAAGCGAGAGAGGTGATTAATCGACTGCCGTCAGTAAAGAAGAGGGATTAGGTCGCTATATTCGTTCCATGGTATTTCTTTAGTCGGCGGTAGAAGAGACGCGCGATATGGGAAAGTTTAGCCACAGCGTGACCCGCTTTTTAGCCGGCTCGGAGAGCTTATAGTAGTAGGCCAACGTAAGAAACCACTCCGAAAAACAACGTTTATTTATATCGTTTTCTTTTTTCTTCATATCTTCTCTATCTTTTACTGGGGCTTAAGGCTCGCTATGATTCAAGGACGCGCGATACAGACCGCTCATCAGAGGGTCTAAGCGGAGCGCCGTCACGCGCCACTAGTATCGCTAAAAGCTATAAGTTGGAAAGGCTTGCGAGATCAAGAGCTGTTTGCGTCTGTATACATATGGTTCAAACTTCGACGCACTGAGAAACTTTGTCGACGCTCTTCCGCGCAGTCTCACTTTCGATCCCTCCGCATCACCGCTGCCCTCCTTTCCCCTCCTCGGTCTACAAGACGGCGTCGCTAAAGTGAGCCAGCGCTGCGGGAGAAACTTGCAAATACTTAGCGCGCCCGCGTGACACTGTCTGAACGCTTCGGGCGCACGTGTACAAACACACGCACGGGCATTTCCTCTTACAAAAAGAAGTCATTACGAGAATATTCCACCGGCTCTCAATCAATTTACGTCGCGTGAAATTATAACACCGCGTGTTGATCGCTTATTGAGCTATATTGAGTGATATCGCTCCAAGGCCGCGACTGCGTTTGCGCTCTTTCCGGCGTAGCACTGATTGTGTTGCGGGAAAGGAGACGTGAAGGAGAAGAACGGTGCCCCCATTAAAAGGCCACGGGACCGGCGTCGCTCTATACTGCGAGGTGGTTTGGATACACAGGAACGCGCGTTGCCGCGGCCGCGCAGCGTCGTACACTCCGCTTAATTGGTCAGCGGCACATCCTGCATTCTGCTGGCGATGATTACTGCCGCGCCGATTTACGGCAACATCTCCGCGGCGTAAGCAACGGCGTACTTGTGCGCGAGCGGTGCATACCACGGAGCGAAAACGACTTGCCTTAGTAACCGGCCTAGCACCTCTCTCTCTCTCTCTCTCTCTCTCGCTTGCCCATCGTACGTGTCGAAGCGAAAGTAAAGATATGCGCATACATACACGAAACGAGCGTGAATACAGGAGGGGACCCCGCCCATCTGTGTCCGGTGCGCGGCAAAATGTAGTTCCGGATTCGGCGCCGTACGTATATATAATACACTTCCCATAATTGCGCTCTCTGCGTGCTTCGCTCCCGATAGAGGGGGCGCGCATCGGGATGCTGGGGGCAAAGTGTATGTATAGGTATATACAACGTGTCGACGCCTGACACCGTGCGCACGGAATCGTCCGTATATACCCGGAGTGGCAACGGGAAAACCTCTGGACATCCGTAACTCGATTAGTTCGACGTAAATGATACAGCGGCATATATATAGACAGGCGACGCACTGGGATGAGTATTTCGAAAGTCGTTCTAGATAAGCGGTAGTTGCGGTGTTATCGAGGCACGAAAAGGGTGTTTTCGATTGTCTTAGACTGCGTGTATAGAGCATGGGCAACCGAGAATCGTGTCCAGGAACTGCGGCAGACGCGGATTTCGTACAACCCGCTGCAGGCCTTAACGGCTTGCAGTTGCTCGCGTAATGCTAACGTACTTATCTCGCATTTACCGCTAAATCGCCACTGAGTTTTTTGTTTTTTTTTTCTTCCCATTCCTCGTGCCGACTACATGTCGTTTCCCTTCCACTTTTCGGTTGCAGCATCTCGGTTAATATACTTCTATCACAAACCAGCACGATCGCGACACACCTAGTTAGTGCTCCTTCTAGAAAGTGAATGGTTCCTCATCATCACTTTTTTCCTCGCGCGGGGCGTCGGAGTGGAACGAGATAACGCTGCTTGCGTGGCGTGGGGTGTGTGTACGTGCGCGTGCTGCAAGCCTGTGCGAGTGTGGAAGGTTAGGTAGAGGAGGGGGAGAGGACTGGTTCTTACGGCTATGCAGAAAAGAGCCAGGGGGGAGTAGATACCAGGTATGCACGCGCATGCGCACTGGATAGGAGAAGAGAGAGCCCCCGCTCATATAGCACGCACAAACACGGGGCAGGCGCACCGGTTTCCACCACGGCGCTGGAAGGAGGCATCCTGCAGCTGTCGGTTGCGCAACAGTCGACGCCGCCACGCTGCACACGGGACGGCTGCCTCCCGAGCGTATAGGCTGTATACGGCACACCGCAACGCGAGCGGTCATGCTTCACGGAGCTGTCCAGGCCACGGCAGGGAAATGTACGACGAGGCTCTTATGGGGATGCCGGCCTGAAGCTGCCCCCTACGGATGCCCCCCAGCTCTTTTCTTTCTTTCTTTCTTTGCTAGCATCTGTGTGTACCTGCTTGCTTGGCCAACGTCTTGGAATATCCTCCTCCCTGACCTGCCACAGCGCGTTTCTAGAGTCGTTTTCCTCGCCTCGTTTACGAATGCGCGAAAGTGATTCCGCAGCGGGAAGATATGTTCAATACGTTCCGCGCCGCAGTACGCAGGAGTGACGTCTTCATGTGCGATGGGAGCCGAAAGCTGGAAGAACGTGACGTCACGAATATGCGGCGGCGCTGCCGTCGCATTCAGTGTTGGCAAAGAAAGAAACATTTTTAGACAGCCACTATAATGGCGCGAATTTTTTCCTGACGGCAGGATTACACATACACGTGGTCAAGTTTTCAATAGCTGCTTGGCAAATATTATTTGTTCGAAGTGGTAAGAACGAATGAGAAAAGCAACGTCAACGCAATCATCTGCTCCAATTGCCTGCACTGTGCCTGCCTGTTTACAAAAATCACGTTTGTCTATATACTCTTGCAAGGGCGCCGGTTGCAGCGGCATTTTAAGGCACACAGAACAGTGCGTCTTGATGAGACTTACTGCGGCGCGCACCGGGAGACAGTGGCTTCGGTTGTGCGGGGGCAACGCACGCGACTCGAGATTAACTTGTCCTCGCGGAGCAGACGAAAACGACGCGCGGCGACACTTAACCATTGTTGTTTCACCCCCTTCGTCAATTTAAAAGCTCGCTCTAGCGCGCTGCAGTGATGAAGATGGCGAGACGAGCTGTGAAAGCTGAAACGACGACGTATATACCGACAATATATATAGCTAACTATATAAGCACTTCCGTCGCTATACAGCACGCAAGCCCGTTTTCGCAAAGCATGCGCAGTAGATCCCGAGGCCTCGGTATAGCCTCGTTATAACTATTCTGACCTCGGGCGTACTTTTTTCGCCGCCTGGTGCTAGCCACTATAGGCACGCATGCCGTAGCTGCAACGTTGCGGTCTTGTACCGCAGCGGCACTTCTTTCACGTTTTAAAATGAACGCCCTCACAAACAAAGCACGCAAAGTTTTGTCTCCTCCGGGCGTGCACTGTAGAAGAGCGGCGCTGCGTTTCTAGACAACCGCACGCACCCCTGCCAACTGCGGTATACTGTCTCATTATAAACAGAGAGGAGCTGGGTCACGCAGACAAACCGCGTGAGACAATGCATGGCCGCCAGGGACCACGGCCAAGTTGAGCATATAATGACGCGAAAATAAATGCACGCGTCCCTGAAATCCAAAGCCCAATATTGCGTCCTCGAAGCATACATGCCGCGAAGCATAAACAGCTGGCTTCGAGTTACCCAGTACATCACGCGGTGCGCCGGCACATACATCACACAGGAGGGCAAGTTTCAATGACTCGGCGCTGCTCCCGAAGCGAGGAGACAGAATACATATCTGGTTAATGCGACGAGGCACGCATATGCCCCGCTTCTGCATGTTACACGGACAGCAGCAGTACGACTTGGCTGGTGGCCAGCAAATCACCAGTAAAACTCGCTCCCTTGTAAGAAAAGGGGAGGGGAGGGGGGGGGGGCGGACACAGGGGCTGAAGCTTCATGCAAGACCCCACACGGAGCTCGCACGCGATACGCGTCAGGCCTTACCTTCCGCCTGACGCGCGCGGACGCGGCATTTCGTTGTACGCACGGCAGCGACTCCCATTAACTCCGCCCGATGGTGACTAATGAAGAAAGGGGGCGTACCGTACCGCGCCGCGCGACTTGCCGCGACATACCGGAGAAGGAAATCGCGAGGACACGCACGATCTTTACATGCGTGCCCTGCGGACATTCCTATACGCATACACAGAGAGCCGACCTGTGCGTAAGTGTATATATGTATATATACCAAGCGAGCACGCGTTGCGCGCAGTACCGGCTGATGCGTGCTTGAGCACAGATTTCTCATGCGACCGCCAGCTGCAGGCTCTCGCCTCCGAGGTTTCGTCGGGCGACAGACATTTGCGTGGAATGCAAATGAGCAGCAACCGAGCGTCGGAAAACAAACAAACCAGCTTTCCGAGTTCTCATCTTCGCCTCCGAGGTTTTACAGAGAGTCCCAAGCTTGTTCGAAATCGCGCGGACAGGTGAAACGACCGTGTGCACACAGAGCGCGGCGTGATTTCATAACGTACCGGTACGTCACGCACTCCATAGGATGGAAATTATCTCGCGTCTCCATAACGCAACGCTCGTTCGTGCCGTAGCCACTTTTCCGCGCGAGATCGTCTTTTGTTTGTCGAGGCGGTGGATACGGTCTCTCAGTCGCGCGCAACCTCCGGGTGTATAATGCTACAGCCCGAAAATCCCTACGCCGGAAGCAAGTTGCCCAGTGCCCCGCCCCCGCGAGATGGAAGCACGTAAGGCACGGCAGGATGCGCACCATCCAGCACGTACACGTATATGCATGTCCGCGCTGTATATATATATATATATATATATATATATATATATATATATATATATATATATATACACTAGATACGTCGGCAGGAGTCGTTGACTCTGCTGCATGTTGCTGCTGCTGCCCCGGACAAACGAAAGCGAACACGCTAGTGAGGAGAGAGAGAAAATAAGGCGCATGCAAAAGGCGAACTCGATAGAGAGCGAGAAAGAGAACGAGGCTTCCCGTGGCGATCCGTGAACGCAGCGGTGGGTCTGCGCGCGGCCGATGTAATAGGGCCGCCGGCGCGACAGACAGATTGCGCGATACGCGGCTGACTGTACGTACATAGCATCCGCATATACACGATGATGAGCGCCGGACCGAAGCAGGAACGTCGCGGCTGCCTTGCACGGCGAATGTGCGATCGCGTCGCGGATGACGGTGGCCTACGTGGCACGAGCGGTGCGGTCGCATGTACGCACATACGGTTCGTGACACGACAACAGCACCGCGGAGCGCGGGACATGCAGGCGCAACGAGTGACGTTGCCAGATGAGTGTCGTGTGTGTATAGGTGAAGTTTATCGAAGCCACCTGACCGACGGGGACAGCGGATCGCGGACGTTGTGTAATTGCATCGGCCCGCGTGATGTTTCGGTTGGCAGATAAAAAAAAAAATATGGAAGCCCGACGAATCTGTGTCGCGCGACGGGCGGTGGCCGGAGCCAATGACACAGTACAATTACGATGATGGCCCAACGAATGCTCGATCTATATGTAGTTTAACCCTGCGAATTGAATCCAGTGTAGGTATAGAGCTCAGCACTTCCCTGTAATCTTACATAAAAGCTAGCGAAGGACAAGTGAACGAAGATTGTGATGAGTGTTCACTTCGGCGACAAGCGGAATGCATGCGTGTAAGAAGACTCTAACACATGAGGCAAACCTGGGTGACTTGTTGGATGTAGTATTATTGGTATATACGAGCCGTATACCAACGAGGCACCCAACAAGTTTCCATCAGACTTCAAAAGGTTTCCTATATAGGTACAGGTTCCAGCAGGTTCTAACAGCCGTCTTTGATGCACGTGCATGTCTTCCCCTGAAGAGGTTGAGTTAGCAGGCAGACGTTTCACACACGACTGACCAGAAGCTGCGTTCGCGCGCGTTTGATTGTATACGCGTGCGCGCTTATAGATATGGTCTGTTTTAATCAGCGCGAGGATGCATCTATCCGACCTTCACGCAGCTTGCAACAAACGGGGCTCCCCAATTTGTAAAAGGTCTCGCTAAAGCACTCAACTACGTAGTTACGCGCGACAGACTAAGGTTATATGGTTCCTTCCGCGAAGCTAAGCACTGCTGTACTATTCGCAAGTAAGCCTCGGCAACACGATGAAAGATGGCGTTCGGACTTCCGCGTACTCGCTCAGAGTCTGTCTCACCGTTTGTCGTGATTTCTATACCGCTTGTATACATACAGCCACGTGAGAGATTACCTGGTCTCGCGTCACTGCCACCATCTTCGGGACCCGGGCTATCTCACGCATGTTGGGAACACGAACAAGATCGAGAAATGAAGAAGTAGTACTGGATAGAGAAACACAGAGAACGGTCCGAAGACACGTGTAATAGATCCGCGTCGTTTTTCGGCGTGTTGAGTGACAACAGGATGAAGGTGGGGGAGAGAGGTTGCCTGCCCTCGGGCGCCGCATACGAGGAGGTGCCTGCCTCCCGCCGCGTGATATCCGGAGAGACGAAGAAATGGAAATGGAAATTCGGCATGCTCGCAGGTATACATATACTGTATAATAATATACGCGGCCGGCTCTGGTACTACCAGACATTTGCGTGACCAGGGATTTACGAGACGACGAGCGTGGACGACGACGGCCTTGCAGCTATACGCGTACGTATACACAGAAACTTGCTGCATGGCGTTTCTTCTGCTGCGTGGCGTTTCTTCTTTTGCGTAATTTGTTTGTTCCTTTTGTAGCCCGTTTCGCTTCGCTCCTTCCCCCAAGCCTCCAATTCATGTTTACTTCTTCACTTTCTTTTTCTTTTCCCACGTCTGAGGCTGATTATGATAGATGGGACAAACAAAGCGCTCGATCCTCGGAAAAGGAAAATCGAGCTCCTTCAATAAGAATGAGTAGTAGCCCGAGGTAGTAGCGCGCCGAAAAGGACGTCGCGGCGGTTCGCGGTTCTGACTCAGCATTACGACTTTTCAACTGCCCGCCTCGCGGCCCCCTACGTAGGTGTTCGGTTTCTTTCTTCAAGAAGGAGGCACGGGCCGAGTGGGGAGGGAACCCCGCCGGTCCACTAAATTGGCTTCCTTCGGAATTCGCTGGAGCGACCCGCGCGGCTTTCTCGCTTGACCGGACGTCGCTCGGCACGTCGTCAATGGCAAGGACAAGACGAAATGGGAAAATACTGAGGAGAGGAGGATATATGAGGAGGAGGAGGATGCGACTTCTCACACGGCGGGTGGTGCCAGCGATATCGCCGTCCTCTCTTCCTTCCTTCCTTCCTTCCTTCCTTCCTTCCTTCTCGCGCGTATAGTGTACGAATAAGCTTCAGCCACGACGTGCATTCTCTTCCTTTTCGCCTTACACGACATCTTCGTAGTACTTTTTGTGTGTGTGTGTGTGGCAAGACTATTCTTTTGTTTTCCGGTTCCGCCACGCGAGCGTCTCGAATTCTTCAGCTCCTCTCGCGCAAGGACAGAGGAATGTCTGGAGACGCAAAAGCGGGGGCGGCCCGGTTTCGGTTCTTTCTTTCTTTCTTTCTTTCTTTCTTTCTTTCTTTCTTTCTTTCTTTCTTTCTCAAAGATGGAAACTGAGGCACGGAGCTGTTGTGACGGGGAAGGACGCTACCGGATCGCAGGCAGCGGCACTAGGATTTCACAGCTGCGGGCGGCGGCGGATTAGCGGGCGCACCCGGGTAGGAGGGGAGAAAATTTACGACTGGCAGGCGTGAAATTCTAGACGCTCCACCGCGGGCACCCGTGCGCCATATAGACTCCGGAGTCCACGCTCGGGGGAATGAGAAAGAGGGGGGGGGGGGGGGAGATGCCGAGAACGTATGACACCGTTCGCACGTGACGTGTGAACGCCGTTTGCGCCCAGGGGGGCGTCCGTTTCCTGCACTATACCGCCCGTAGCGCCTGCAGCGAAGGTTCCTGCCTCACCCTCCAGTAGTGCGAAGTCCACCAGGGCCTCCCAACGACTTCTCGGTCCGCGACGGGAAGTCTGAACCACGCCCGAGCGCGGACGACGCATCCGCACGTCCTAGTGGAATCGCTGTCTTTTCTAGGCCATTGTTGTGTTTTCTGTTTCGCTGTCCGGCACGGAAAGTGGACACGAGCCTCACAAACCTCCACTAAATACGTAATGTGGAAACAGGCAAGAGAAATGCTATTGACAGGTGCTTTTACAGACGCATACGCATCACTGCCCCGAACGAACATCCTGAATAAGGTTGCGTTGTCGTCGTCGTCGTCTTTTCAAACCTGGTATACGCCTGATCTTGTTCAGTATGAATAACTGTTCCGTGGCAGTACTAACGT
The DNA here is from genome assembly GCF_013339745.2 of Dermacentor silvarum. Classification (NCBI taxonomy): domain Eukaryota; kingdom Metazoa; phylum Arthropoda; class Arachnida; order Ixodida; family Ixodidae; genus Dermacentor; species Dermacentor silvarum. The sequence goes on along the minus strand of NC_051157.2, from coordinate 113,413,059 downwards.
CGAAAATATCACCAATGAGACGCATCAAAACGGCTGCCTCGCTATAAGGTCGTCATTAGATGAGAAATCGCGCAGGAATAAAACGCGGACGGTCTTATAAGCTCAATTTTACTCATTTCCTGTTTCGCAAGTGTGCTTCTCTGCATTGAACGTTTGCCCACATAATGGCGGCCGCGGTAGTGGTTCAAACGAAGACTAAGTGCCGGCTCAACAGACTAAGTGCTTTCTCTCGCGCGTCATTTCATCAAGAAAGCCAGGCCTACATTTTGCCATGTCATAAGACACGCGAAATTACGCCGATCGCAAAAAAATGACTACGCCGCCGACAGCTCAGCAAACTGCCTGCCTAGCGGCAAAGCTAGCTTTACGGTTATTAAAAACGGTGCATTCCGACGGCGGGCCGAATTCACCTCCTCGATTCTCGTCTCTCTCTTGCACCGGCCAACGCAGCCCGTAACTTTCACCGCACTGCACGCAGTCGTTGAGACAAAGTATGCACACAGGAGAGGGAGAGAGCGGAAAAGGCGCGTCGAAGCCGCGCACCGGCAGCGACGACTGGCCTTGAAAAGGCGAAGCGCGCAATCGACCAAAAGGAAAAGTGATCAGCGCCGAAGAAGATTGAGTAGGCAGCGAGAAAGAGAGAAAGCAGGCAGCAAAGCAAGGGGATGAGAAGGAATCTGCCAGCTCGGCTCGGGCACAGACCGGCCGACTCGATATAGGGCGAGCGAGCAAACTACGCAAGGAAGAAAAAATAGTCTAGATACAAGACAAGACGAAGACACATACGAGCTTGCGTCGAGACAGCGCAAATGAGAACGAAGATGTCATCAGCGGCACTGTCTGTTCGACTCTATACAGAAGGTCTCCGTCAGTTCTACAGAAAAGGCGATGGAAGAGGGGGGTCGAAACAAAAGCGGGCTGCGGCGCGAACTACTTCGAGAGAGCAAGTCGTGAATCCGAAAAAAAAAAAGAAGAAGAAGACGAAACGGAAGACAACACAAGAACGAAACGAAAGATAACAAACCGTGGATGGTGGCACAGAGGGGCGTGGGAAGAAAAGAACGAGGTGGCCGCGGCGGCTGCAGCCATCCGAACGAAGCCCCGAAGAGAGAGCAGGGGAGGCCCGGGTCGGGTTCGATTAAAACGCTCTTGCGGCAACAGCTTTGTCCTTCCGCACCGGATTGGAAAGAAAGAAAGAAAGAAAGAAAGAAAGAAAGAAAGAAAGAAAGAAGAAAGAAAGAAAGAAAGAAACGTATACAAGGAAGCAGAAGAACGATCGGGGGAAAGACGACATCGCGCGCCGAGATAAACTCCCTCCTCTCTCTACGAAAGGCGACGACGACTGTTTGCTTGCTGTCGAAGAAGGAGCGAACGACGGGACAGACACAGACACGACTGATTCGAGTTGTTTTCGGAGCTCTTGATTTTGTTCAAAGCCTTTTGGCTTTGGTCTTTTTCCTCATGCCGACACATTACATGGTTCATAGGGGGGGATCGATTCGTTTTCGTTAAGGAACACACAGGGGGCGATCGTTTAGCGACTGGCGCAAACGGTAGGCACCGTTAACGTAATACGATTGCCGTCAGGGAGATCTGCCTCGATGCCAACGTCCCTTTCACAAGCTTATCTCTCTTGTATTCCTCATACCGTACAACTCACGTATAGATATAGAAATCTAGCGGTTAGTCCCGATACTCATACCGCGAAAGAGCAAGAGGCGAGATATTACGAATGGTTTAGTGCGCGTTTGGCAGAGAGTGCCAATATATCAATGACCGCGTTCTAGTCAAAACTTGCCTAAGGGGCAGAATCATAGAGGTTAATAAAGAAGCATTGAAAAAAAAAAAAAATTAACTCAAGATGGCGCAACGAGCTATGGAGTTAAAAGGAGGAAAAAAGAGAGAAGGTATGGACTACATTAGGAAATAGAGGCATAACAACTGTGACAAAAGAACACATCTGTCTTGGTGATACTCGATCTTAAATTAGGAAAACGAAGTTTGGCTTCGGTGGGACGTATACGTAATGCATAGTGCACACAACTCGGCGATCTGTTGAGCGCAGTCTTGTGGTAGCAAGCAATCAGCTGCAGTGACAAGATCAGGCATATCACCGACACACATATACCGTATATTGCGGTATATGTGTATATGTACATGTGTATATCTATGGTGTGTACAGCTCAAATCGTAGATAACTCACAAAGAGGGGACCTTTGCCCTGCACTGGATACTACTGGACTCGTAATAATGACGATGATCGCGTATATGCGTTCAGAAAAAAGAATGTCATCACTGCGACGAGCTGCAATGTTGCCAATTCTTACGTCACCCCGAGGTGAGAGATATCTGCGCGGAAAAAAAAAAAAAAGTTCCGAGTCACAAGCTTTGTGTGTTATATGACGCGGCTATAGCTGGGTTAGACTTCGATCGTATGTCAGCTTATCTCTTATACTGTGCTCGCACATGCAGTTGGGGCCACGAGAAAAACTGCTTCGGGCGTTCCGGAAACGCCTCGCAGCTTTTCGAACATCGGAACGACTGCGGTTGCATGGAACGGCCGGGGCCGACTTCGGTTGGTGGGCATTTCGTGCCAAACCCAAGAATGCCTATAAAAGAATATGTGAAAAACAGAAAAAGAAGAACAAAAAGAAAGCAGAGAAAATACCGAGACCGACGGAACGACCACAACGTCAGGACACCTCCTCCGCCAACGCGTAGGCGCTTGCAAAGTCCAAAAACGTGCGGCTGGCGACCTCATCATCATCATCGTCGTCGTGGTACTCGACGCAGTGTGGTCACGGTCACGCACTGACACTCGAGCGCTTCCTCCGGAAGAAAAGAAAAATGGAAAAAAAAAAGAAAAACAGAAGAAGCAAGGATGTAGGCAGAAGAAGCCGCCTGCTGAGCGAACCGTTGCATAGCTGCGGGTATTATTTCCCTCCTCATCTCCCGCTCCATTTTTTTTTTCTTTTTATTTCTCCGCGTATTCCGCTTCAAATCGAAACACGAAGCGGTCGACCGCGCGCAATCGTGCCACCGCAGTGGACGAGTTTACCTATTTCATTCCTTTTTTTTTTTTTTTTCCTACACAACGCCGTAAAAGAAGAAAAGAACAAACAGACCAAAAAAGCACCCGGAAACAGCAATCCCCTATACACACGAGAGCAGGGCATACTATATGTGGGCCGCCTCTGTCCTCCGCAAAGGCGTCGGCGTCAGAAGCGCTGGCCGGACGTGTGTGTATTCTCCGCCAGCAGCGAGCGATGTGACGTGTTCCCTGTCGTGACCGTAAAGACCGCCATTAAACCGGAAAAGATGACGCGCTATGGCCGCTCTCTTTCCTTTTCCTTCTTTTTTTTTTTTTTTTTTCGCGCGAATGATGTTGCCGCCGTCGCTGTACGCATGGCTTGCCGAGTGCGGCTTTGATGTCTCTTACGGGATCCACGCCAATGCCAATTGCATGCGACCGAGGCAGGACAGGGGAACAAAAATAAGTGTCCACCGCGGACTATATGCAAGCACGAGTCGAGTAAAATGCAGGGAGTGTCGTGTGCTAGAGGCGAAAAAGCAGAAGAAGAAGCAGCGATCAACGTTGCCTTGAGGTCAGAACGCACGGAACATACACGCAGTCACGCGGCATTCGCGCCTTTCTTTTTGTTGGTGTGGCTCCCAGACAGGCATTCGGCCGTGCTCCGTTCGTTGTGGTCGATGTTTTCTCGACGGATGGCCGGGGCCAGGTTGTTTTCGTCTCCGCAACAACGGGATCTGATGTTACAGAATGACGAAGACTATACGTATAGATGTATACATGCGCGTGTGCTCGCGAACGGGAGACTGCAGAGACGGCTATTTGCGCAATACTATACGGATAGCCGTGAACTCCCCATTTACGCGTCACTTCCGTTCGCAGGTAAATAATGTCCGCTGTCAGTGTTGCGTATGTTGTATACAACGCGCCGAACAGAAGAAAAGAATAGAAAACACCAAGAGCCGACTGACATACGTGTATACGAAGCGAGTTCAGCGACATGCGCGTCCTGTTCCATTTTCACTGCGGATAAAATAGCGTTAAGCTCAGGACAGAATGTCACAGAATGATAACGTCACCGTATGTAAACATTTCAACTGAGGCGTCATGTACACTGTACACGTCAATTTTTAAAGGTAACACTTAACCATAGCCAATAAACTGGGAACAATTCTGCGCCTTCATCGCGAAGCTCTGGCGGATGTAACCAATCGGACCGTGCGTTTATACATCAAGCAAACTATTCTGCGGGCCTTTAGGTAAATCTCAGTGATAATCGATGGCAGGATACTAACTGCGTGTTCCCTTTAACAGTGGATCATGCTGTACATGCACAGAGGCAAAGACGCTATGCTGCCCCATTAACTCAACAACTAAGGCCAAGTTTAGCTAGACACACACAACCCGACAAGAGACAATGCAGTGGTGGGTCCACTCTACCTCTATCCTACGCAGTCCTACTGCGAAGACAGCCGGAGTCTTTATACGGCGGCGGCCGACGGTCGTACGTTTCCATCTTTTCGCATACGCTGCATGCAGCCACGCTGTCAGGCACAGAGCAAAGCACAGCGGTGTCACAGGTATTTCGTTCCCTGGCCTTCCCCCCATACTCACGTATACTCTTTCCCACCAAGTTCCGTGCAGTGCGGTGGAAGGTATACAAACGGGTCGTCGCTCCAGCCCCGCAATCGAGAACAAGGACATCCTCTCTTCCTGGGGAATTGCGGCTCGTGTAATGCTTATTCCGGTTATTTGTATATACTGTGCATTGATTGAACTGCTTTTTCCTCGACAATAACAAGTTGCGCGTCTTGTGGGTCAGAAGTGAGAGCCCACTGCTCGCTGGTAATCTCTCGGGTTTGGAACCCACAGTTCAGCCGAAGTCGCGCAGGCAAGCGCATCGGCTGCAGGTCACGGCGGGCGAGGCACACAAACTCGGTTCTCGTTCCCCGCCGAATGACGCGACCCACAGATTTCGCAGTATATAGTGAACCGCACTACCGAGACAGGGCGCGTATAAGGACTGCGCCCCTCCTGCACACTTTATTTCCTTTTCTTATCATTTCGTGTGCTTACGTCAGTAGCTATTAACAGCTCACCGCGTGCTCCCTAAAGAGCTCTATACGAATGACCAGCCGCCCCGGACGTTCTTCCAAGAGTTTTACGGCCGCTGCATATATGGCGCACAACCTCGTACAGCACGTTGAGTCTGATGCTATAAGAAACGCGCTCAACGCGAGGTCTGTACTGCGGGTAGCAACGTGTTACCGCCATAGCTCGGCGGCTAAGACGTCGTCAGCGCCGAGGAGGCAACGAGAAAAATAAAAAAAAATTAATAATTAATAAAACGAACGGAACAATAACATTGTATGCCACCGCATGCACTGCACGTATAGTTCTGGCGCTTCGCTGCAAATAATGACGCGAAGTAGCGTTTTGAAAATCCAACTGCGCTGCATCCGTTTCAGTACAGTCACGCCGCATAACCATAACCATTAAGGGGAGCGAGGGCTTAAAGAGACTACAATGTCGCCACGACGCCTTCTGCTATATAGAGATAACTAGAATGCCGACGTCGTAACGTTTACGGTTAACCGCTCGTTTATGGCGACCACGTATGGTGGCGTCCTTTCTTGATGCAGAAGAACGTGTACCCTGCACACGAGGCATTTTCGGGAAAGAACGCCGTTCTGGCAGATAAACGCGCAACAAATTGGAACAAAAGAATTCGTGCCGCAATATACAAAAAAAGATGTCTCTGGGGAACGGCAAATGCCTGCAGCATGTTCTGAGCGTTAGAATGCTGACATTAGAGATCAAATACGCACAGGGAAATAAAGACAGATCTCATATATATATATATATATATATATATATATATATATATATATATAAACCTGTATATAGAGCGAACCAAATATACAAGACATCGGTTACACTTAGACGTCGACGTGCATGGGAGGCAGTTTTACGCCCCACCCATGGATTCTGTGTTCGTACACGCGTAAGTTGCCACTTGTTTCGTGACTATGCACTTTTCAAACAAGGTACAAGCGGGCATTCCCGGGAAAACGGCGTCGCCATTTCCACGGCGTCGCGTTAAAGCGCGAGCGCTATACAAGCTCCACGCTGCAGGCGACACAACAATATAGCGGAGCGGTATGCTCTACACGCCATAACGCACGATTCACGGTCGAGCCCCCATACTCTCGAGGAACACGCTTCTTTCCTTGAATGCGGAGCTCGAAGAAAGCGAAAACAGCGCAATAAAGCTTTCGGGAAGGAATGTACGTGCAACACAGGTTTGTGCATCGCTTTGTGTACCGATGTCCTGGATTATTTCATAGGAATATGCTTTTCTCTCTCTCTCTCTTTCGTCGTTTTTGTGTGTCTGCATGGCGCGCTTTTATAGAGCGATGCTCCATTCCTCTTGCCGTTTCGCGTGTCAAATAATTCACACCCAACCGCTTTCCCTCTGTAGTGCATCAAATAATGCAAGCTGACTGTCCCCTTCCCCCCCTCTCCCCCACCCTCTCTTTTTCTATTTATTTATTTCGATCTATGACAGCCTTCTCTCGCACCTACAGTTCATTGATAGTTCAAGAATTCAGTGCGAGCTCCGCCCACAAAACTGCACTGCATCTGCCTTGTGTGCGTTCGTGTTGTTCAAGACGTATAGTTCCGGAGCCAAGCCAAAGCCGTTCACGCAACCCGAACGGCTACCATACTTGATCAACTGGACTCATGAACCACATTTACGCTCCTTTTTGACCTATATGCGGGAGGCGGAGCTTCACAATTATGTAATGCAAATGAGCGAAAGTAATTGACTGGCGCATCTATATGTGCAAGATTTCGTTGTGTTGGACAGCGCTGTGTGTGCTGAATCCTTAGGTTGTCACCGACTTCAGCATAAAGGACGACGTGCACTCACCCTGACTTTTAGGAGGGGTATCTGTTGGCACGATGTCCTCTGCTTGTCTTGTTGCTGAAAAGAGGCAAGAGCGAACGACACTGATTAGACGACGGTGGTCTTTCGGCAAAAATACGAGCAACGCACTTAGTCAGAACAACAACGACGCATTTCGAAGAAAACTCAGCTCAATGAACTCAAGAAAAATGGTATACGTTATTATCGGAGAGCAACAGCATGTCTCCAGAAACTATGGCGTCCATCTCAAGATCTGCAACTGTAAGTCTGTCTCTGAACAGGTAGTGGTAACCATAAAATCAAAGGATAAGCGCCCCAAGGAAATCTGATAGGCTTTTGAGATTCCCAAAATAATTTAAAAAAAAAGGTATGTGCCATGTACAGTCGATTGCGCTAACGGACTCAAAACTAAAGAATTCACCTTCGTCGCACCACAATTGGAACATGCTGTGAAAACGTTCGATGCGCTCAATCGCGAAGCAAATTACATTTCACTGTACTTTCGTACGGATTCTTTCTCTCCCGAAAGCAAAGGCAGTTGTAGCTAATGCTTCATTTTGCCGTACTTTGAGTTCCTCATTGTTTCGGCCCAGATTCACAGAAGAAAGCTCTTAAGCTAGAATTGTTCCTAAGAGCAAATACCGGCAGATTCTGACGCTGGAAACTGGGCACATTAACAGCGAATGCGGCCGGCCAAATAGTAAACAACACTTACGAGCGAAACGCTTTATGAATTCGCACTTCGCGAGTCTAAACTGCAGCAGAAACCAAACCCAGGTATACTGATGTCCTCCGAGATCTGCGATATGTCATCTCGGATCTCCGAGTCGACGCGTGCAATCAGACGCTGGCGCGGGAAACGAGAGTCGATTCTCCAAAAGGAGCATGATTCCAGAGAGCTGGACGACGAAGCGAAAGAGACGACGTGTCACAATGGGGCCGGCCCGCGCTTCATTCGCCGCAGTTGCCGCCTGGGTGTGTTTCAATCTGTGCGCCTCGGTCGGTGCGAATCCGCCCGCCCGCCCGCCTCATTCGCTCGGACACAGTGAATCATCCCGCGCACGCCCCCCGAAGCGAGACTTGTCATCTGCGGCCCGTCGTCATCCGCCCTTCTATTCTTTCTTCTCTCAGTCTGCCTTCATTTCTTCTATCTCTTCTTTTTTTCTTTCTTCCTTTTCTCTCTCTCGTCATCATCTCCGGAGCTGAAGACCACCGAGAGTCTCTCGGTAGAGATGCAGGACGACTTGCATTGCAAGTCCCGCTGGCTTGCGCGCAGGGCAACGCGAACAAGAGGATGCGAAGTTGCAGCATAGGCGGCCGGTTGGTGGTTCGAGCGGCTGCATGGGCGGCGGCTTCCATCACGAGCGGTTTCTTCGCGGTGCAGAAGAGAAAGAAATGAAACGGCGAGAAGGAGTCGTTACGACGGGCAGCGCCGGGGCGGAGGTACCCAAAAAGTGTTCGCTGTGCGCGGCCTGCCCGTTCAGCGCGGCGTGCGCATAGAAAACGCGCGCACACACGTACGCAGCGTATATGTAAACGTACATAGGCGCATGCATGCGTCTTTGCCTATGCCACAACAACCATCGCCGCCGACAACGCGGCCGCCCGCCTCGTCCTTCTCTCCTTCCCTTCCTTCCTCTCGCGCTCTTTCTTTCAGCCCTTCGCGCGTTTCCTGCTACACTCCCGAAGAGACAGGTAATCGTCCTGTCCTCTCTCTCTCTCGGCAACTATATTCCCTCCGCGGCGAAGATGACCCCGTCTTTGTGTTCGACTCTCGCCCGCTCGCCGGCTCGTTCCTCCATCGCTATACATATTTTTTTTTTTTCTTTCTCGAAGTCGAGAAGAAAAAGCCGCGGTGGTAGGTCGCGTTGTGTATATAATGACGCTGACGCACCTTCATGATCGCGCTCGGTTTGAAAAGAAGGGAAACCGGCTGGCGGTTGGGGGTCCGCGACGACGACCCCACACCACCGCAAAAACGCCAGCCGACGTGGAAGATGCCACCAGCGACGATGCGACGACGCCAACGCGCATCCATCTGCAGGCGCGGGCGACGCCGCCGACTGAAGCGACTCGAAGCGCGAAGCCGAGCCGACGCCCCGTTTTAACGCAGCGCGTTCACATACACGAGATACGCCCGCGCGACGGTCATGCACCCGGGTCGCGCGCTTTTGTGCGCGCAACAGCGTCTGGCTGCGACGAGGCAACCCCCGATGCCGCCGAGATGAGGACGAAAATAAAGAAATTGGGAACAACGGATGAAGAGGAGGAGGCGGTGTTCGTGGGAACACACAGAAAGAAGACGGAGCAGCGAACGGTCGAGACCCACGCGATTTGTACGCTTGTGTGTGTGTGTGCTGCCAACCTGTTGCTGCTTGTCTGAAAAGGCGCACAGATGGCGAGGTCGCTCGTTTGGAAGCAAAAGCCGACGGGTCGCAAACGGCCTGCTGCTGCGCCGAGGCGGAGATAGAGACGCTCTAAAGTTTTTACACAACGGGCGATCACGCCCAAATAAATGACGCCTATGCCATCCCTTCTTTTTTTGGGCGTTGCTCGCGGCGCTATATACGCGACGGGCGGGCGGCGGAATGGCCCTCTCGGCGGCGTGCAACGTCCTGAATCGAGTCTAAGCGCGACGCAGAAATGCCCGGCTGTTTCTTTGCATTGGTTTCTTTCGTTTTCGGTGGACGCGGCTTAGTGCGTGGGCAGTTGCCATCTAATATTTATAACCATATAGGACCTGTAGCACCCCTCGGGTGGCGAAGATGGGATGCAGTCGGCGGATTTCTCCTAGGCAGCATACTGACAGTAGAAATATGGCATGTTTCAAGAGTTACGGCATGAGCACACAGGTGAACTGGTAAGCCGGGTGTAGCTACAAATCACGCCCATCAATAATGATTGCGAACACTTCGGAACGCAAGATGAAGAATCACGAGGACTTGTTGCCTCCTCGACACTACAGTACAGTTCAAAACATCCCCGTTCATCACCGGCAATAACTTCGACACGAGGAACCAATTATTACGACCAACTTCCTCCGCGCGAAAGTCTGGTGTGTGCAAAGTGTAGACGTCAGAGTAAGCTGGTACAAATTAAATTAAATGAATTAATTAAATCCTGGGGTTTCTCGTGCCAGAACCACGATGTGAATATGAGGCAAGCCGTATAGTGGGGGACTCCGGATTACGTAATTTTGACCACCTGTAGTTCTTTAACGTGCACCTAAATTTAAGTATACACAAGCGTGCTTTTTTTTTTCTTTACATTTCGTCTCCAATTGAAATGCGGAAACCCCAACCGGGATCGAACCCCCGACCTCGAGCTCAGCGGCGTAGCCACTGGTGCCAGAGCAGCGGTCTCTGGCACCAGTTTTGGTAGGCGAACGAAACTGCGAAATGGAGACTCAAGACACGGGAACACGACATAACGTCAAAGAAACACGATATCCCGACAAAAGTGACAAGCATGCGTGTTCATGTTACGAAAACGTTCACTTAAAAAAAAAAAAAAAAAAGACAAGGAAACTACGAGCCTGACACACAAAAAAAAAAAAAAAAAAAGAGCACGCCTCTGCAAGAAAAGAAGGCGGAAAAAGAAGATTAAAAAAAGGTGAACGTAACTGTATACACGCTCGACAGCGATGAAGGACTGTCCTCCCCGTTGCACGCAGCCCGGGAAGAACAAGAGCGGCCATTGTTTCTTCGAGTTAGCCCACACAGGGGGGGCACCAGGCACTTACCGCAGATAACACAACGAGACCCGCTATGCGCAGCGGCTGAGGCCTTGCGGTATTATCGTGGCCCATTACACGCCTGTCCAGTCCCAAGGACTCCCGGAGTTTATATACCCGTATATACACACGCGGTGCCATGTTCCATAGAAGCAGACGCGCAAGCATTAATTGCGCGGTCGGTCGAGCTTGTTAGCGAGGAACACGATGTCAACTTGACCTCGCCGCGAGGGACTGCGTTTTTTAAGGGGACAGCACAATCCGATACGCGGTTGCGTGTGGAGAGAGAGAGAGAGAGAGGGCTCTCGTGCTTCTATGGACAGCGTTCGGCGGGACTGATGCCAGCAGCCATACAGTTTCCTGCTAAACTCACTAGGTGGAATTCTGGCGCTGTGAGCGTTCAAATACCGCGGGAATGATGGTTAGAAACCAGTGCATGGATTCGTAAAAGGAGTAAACAAGGAGTAAACGAAGAGTAATAGGAGTAAACGAACAGGGAGAGAGTATAGCAGAGATGACTGAGTAAAGAAGAGAAAACATTTACATACGTACAACAGAGCGACTAGGTAACGGTTTGCCGCGGAACTGGAAGCCCCATCAGCTGTGAGCGACCACTCGGGAAAGCGGAGCCCTTCAATTTACCCATCACCGCTACTGCTTATATTCTTCAGTTTCGGCGCCCCGAAGTACGCACCATAAGAGTAGAGAATGCTGCGTCACTGTGTACAAGACGACAAAGAGGCGTGGATAATTTGAAAGCACGCAGTGTTACACTGCGAAAGAAAGCTATCTCTTAATCTCTGCATCACGCAATGCTGCCCGATAACTCGATCGACGAGCCTGCTGCGTACTTCCAGCGCATATCGTATACAGGCGTGTTATAGATAAGGTTCGAATTACAAGCGCCGACGAGCCTGAAAATCGTGAATCCCGCACACGTGCGCCCATTCATTGTCCACCGCGCACTGGCGCAGCAATGTTTTGACAACGCATCCCTTTGATAACACTCCCTAGAGTATTGAGAGGGTGTTGGTTGCGCCCGCCGCTCACTCGGTGTTGTAATCCGTTGACCACGACAGAAATAACCTCTGCAGAGCGACGATAACGGGAAAAGAAAGCAAGAAAGAAATATATGAAAAACAAAGCAACGGAGTCGTTCGTATAGTCCTTTGGTATGAACACACTAAGTGCAACGTGAACAAACGACACGACGTATATAGTTCTACACAAACCCGCAGTTTCGCGGAGAATTTGCTCCGAGAGCACACGTACGTGCCCACGTTAGAACTGTGTGCTCTAATTTTCATTATTACAGCAATAAAGCGCGAGAAGGAAGGAAGGAAAGAAAGAAAGAAAGAAAGAAAGAAAGAAAGAAAGAAAGAAAGAAAGAAAGAAAGAAAGAAAAGGCAGGCGTAAAGAGGCACGGGACGACGAGGCTTATCGCATAATGCACACCCGGCCGACGCATCCCAAGCGGTTGGCTGTTGTGCAGCTCGCATGGTGGAGCAATCCGGCCCCGTATTCCCAACTGCAGTACAAACGCAAGCTTGTCTTTTAACCTTTTTTTTACGGTCGGTACGTGCTCCTCCACGCATACAATGAAGCTCAATGGGCTGCATGTTGCACACGCCCGCGCCAGCGTGAGCGTCGAGGCCCTTTTTTATGTCCAGCGCCCCATATAGTAATCCGGCGACCGCGCATGCGCAATGGTCCGAGCGAGCACGTTCATTTTTTTTTTTTTTTTACCCACTATATATGAAACAAAAGCGCGCAGGTATACGCATATAGCCCGACCGCGCAACGACGCGAGGAAGCACACACGCACACACTGCGACACAAGCGCACACACAACATTCGAAACTTCGGGTAACGACCACGAAAGTTCCCAGAACAGTGGACCCAGAGAAAGAAAGTAAACGAAAATGAAATAATCGGGACAAACAAATTCGTAAGAAGCAGCCAGCGCATGTATTCTCTAACATGATGCTCGTGATGACCGCGAGAATCCAACGACCCTGATTCTATAAAATTTGCTCCCTGCGACGCAACAGCCCGACACGTTTTCTTTTTTATTTCTTTTTCTTGCTCCAGCTGAATTTAAACATACATATGCCCCCCCCCCCCCCCTCCACCCAGCATTCAGCTCCGCCTCTCACCGCCTGCGTGCATGCGACGGCGATCGCTACACGCCGGCATGGGTCGTAATCAAAAGTTATCGGCGAAGTAAGCAACGACAAGTTCTCCCCTTAATCAGGCTCCGTGCAATCGGAAAGGCGACCGTCCCTGGTGATATCGAGCATCGACTTGTACTGCGTGCCGAAGATGAGCTGCGCATAATAAGTTGTATATACGACTCGAGAGGAAGCTAGCTCGCGGTCTTGCCGAGGAAATAGAGGAAGCTAGCCCCCTTTGGTCTGTACATTATACGGGCGCCTATGTGCATGTTCGCAAGAAGCCTGCGACCGGGGTGTGTGACGGTGGGAGCGTTGCTATAGGTGTTCGGCACGACGTAAATCAGAGGCATACAAGGCTCCGGAGCTCTCTCTCCGTGTCATAAAAACGCTGATTTAATAATTCCCTTTCAGGAAGAACCCACAACTGCGCGCTAGTTGCTTCGGGGAGAGGAAGCGAGAGAGAAATAGGCGGCGCCCAGAGACGCGCTAACGGCGTAGCCCGCTGATTGAAGCCGAGGAGGCCTTGGATGAGAGGACGGGGAACGATTGAAGCTTATATATATATATATATATATATATATATATATATATATATATATACAGACGGACATAGGTCCTGCCGATCGTACGCAGGTTCGGCGGTCAGCCATATATAGCTGGCGGCGGCAGCGTTGATTTGCGGTCGGGCCACTCGGGCCAAACGACTTTTTTTGCGGTTCGTTCGTCCGTACACCCACTGGTCAAGCCACTGGCCACGGCGGAGCAGTCCACGTCGACAGTGGCTCCTCTCGCAACGAGGGGACGGAGGTGAGGGGGGCGCGGTCGTAAAAGATGGGAGTGACGCGCGGCGCGGCCCATCGGTTTCTCTGATGGACGGCGAAGGGTCTCGATATCTCCAGGAGACGCATCAAGCGGGAGTGCAACGGTAGGCTGGCCAACTTTGAGTATCGTTGGCATCTAGCTGGCAGCGGCATGGTCAAAAGAAACCCCAGGTATTCCTCGGAACGTCAGAGACGGTGTTCATGAGGAATCGATGTTTTTGTATAGATGACGACTATGCGCGTTCCGAGTCTCGCGCCTGCTGATACGTTCGCCTGTTGGTAAACTTATACGTATTAGATCCATTCGTTTGAAACTGAAATTAACTTGCGGGTGTCCAACGTCCCAAAGTAATCTCACGGGTTACGAGAGGCATCGTATAGTGGAAGGCTCAGGATTAATTTCGACCGCCCGGGGAATTCATAACGTGTCGTGCATGCACGCAAAACTCCGTATACAGCACCAAGTGAACTGCATTAATCCGCGCGCACGCAAATATTCTGCGAGTTTTAACTTAAGCGCTCAGCTATATAAGCGAGAGCTAATCGAAGTCAAATCCTTCTTTCTTTCACGTATCTTCGCTCGAGAAGAGGAACTGTTTATTTTACGTGCGCCGCGATATCTCCCAAATCCCTACAGGATGATACGGCATTCGTATACAGCCTTCGTCGGTCATCTCCGGAGCTTTCTTCACCGAAGTCCACCCCGGAACGCAAGCCACTTTCAAGTTTGCCGTCCACGGCGGATTAACGAGCGACACCCGACAACCTCAAAAAAGCACTCGTCGACGGCCTGAGGACAAAACGAAACGAAGTCCTTTTCGCAATTCTTAACCTCTCTCTCTCTCTCTCTTTTTCTTTTCGTTCACCCAACGGAGCGCAGAACGAACACAGTTCGAAGGACGGGCGTCCGCACGTATATAAACATGCTCGCCGCGCCGATAAACACAAGAAAAGGAGAAGGCCTGCGGTCCGAAATCCCTTCGGCACGCCGAGGCGGCTCCCGACAAGCCGGCCGGTTCACCGGCGCATTCTCTGCCGTCATGGCCTCCTGGCGCCGACGTCCGCACAGACAGGAAAGCCTGCACCGTAAAAGGCAACACGCCGTTTCCAGACACGCGCTCCAGCAGAGGCAACGTGTTTCTCCTGCCGAAGATGTTTACAGCGCCCCGCCTTCTTTACGGCACGGACGGGGGCATACATACAGAGGCGTCGTTTCGGCTTTTTACGACGCCGCGCAACACCAGCCAAGCAAAGTTCGCGCGGTCTCTCCACAGAGCAGCGGGCCCACAGTGTGTGTGTACTTACAGCCTCGAAAGAAGCGCGGATGGCGGGTTCACAAATCGGCGACGCGCTCGGCTGCCGCCGTCGCAACCACCGCTATGTGGCCGATGGCTCGCGAAACCAGCCAACCACTGACCCGACGGTGCGCGACAGTTGTGTTCTCGCCGACGCCGCTTACATGCACATACACACGCATGCCCTCGGCCTCGAGCGATCGTATCGCGTTCCGCCGTTGCGGCCAGCGACCGCGGGCCGGCTCTCAATCTTTTAATCCTCCAACTGATTCCTATCGGCCGAGTTTTCGAGCTTCGGCTTGGCTTGGCCAGTGACGCGAGACCGACCGACCGACCACGCGGGTGGTGGGTGGTGGATTTAACGTCCGTGGGTGCGCGTTCGCGCATCCTTTTCTGCTGTTCGGTGCGTGTCCAGCGGTTTCGGAGAAGCCCTGCCCCCAACCCTGTTTTATATGCCTCGTTCACGGTCTGACGCATGGGTTAACGTTCGCGCGCTTTGGTTCGCGCCTGGATGTTTGCGCGGGTTCTGCTCTAACCACCGTCAGCAATATAAGCATCGGGGTTTAGTCGTAATCGGGTTTTTCTGAACCCCATTACGCAGCTTTCGTGAACGAACCTTCTTTCATCTTCGCGTGATCCCCGCCACCGTTCACTTCTCGGAACAAACAAGAGCTGAGAAGGCAACGAGCTAGCACACCGTCGAACAAACGATTGAGCAAAGAAACAAGCGATCAACACAAAAAAGCTAAATTTCTGACTGTATGCCGTTGATCCCATTTCCCGTACTTAACCAATATATATATATATATATATATATATATATATATATATATATATATATCACCGACTGTGTGTCAGTGATATCCGGAATAGACCTATAATTCTTATGGAAATACCATAGCGGGTCTATCTTTCATGAAGGACCGTGGAGCTTACTTTTTAACTGCCGACGCATCCTCGGGCTGGCTTAAAATACCGACGATCCGATAAGCCAGTGCAAAGAACACAAGTATGCAGACTCGGGTATGTTTTTTTTTTTTTTTTTTTTTTTTTTTTTTTTTTTAACTCATCGCGAGCACCTCTTTTACGTTCCGTGCCTTCTGCGAACGATTAAACACGAAAACTGACTCTCCCAGCAAACCTTCCTGTCGCGTGTGCTCGTAAAGCCGCGGGTTTACGGCGTCCAGCCCACGTATTCGCCCCTCCATGCAAATCGAATTAATGCGCGACCTCAGGTTCACATTCAGCAAGATTAACGTCCTTTCAACGAATCGCGTCCGGTATAAGAGGCTGAGACCCTATCTCTCTTTTAGCCGAGCCATCCGTTGAAGCGTTTTATCAGGAGAACAGGTTATTGCTTTGACTTAAAAGCTATATAAGATGCACGAATTCCTTGCTTCGCAAGTGAGGAACACGATACCACTGGGTGTATCTTCTCGGATATCGTCTAGGGACGGCCGGTATAGAACAGGCACTTTTGTTGTACTATGAGCATCTCGTGACAACGACCGGCAACTCAGGAAGGAAGTTCGCATTCCAGAAAGCCATTTTCACGATATACGCTGCACAACTTTGAAGAAGTGTCCCTCTGAATATCTTTAAAACACTTGGGTCGAGCTTGAGTTCAGTATACACCATCAAGATGACCCAACTAGTCCAAGAGAAATTGTTGCTGCGGCAGCAGCAACAACTCTTGCCTGTACCCGACATAATATCACCAACACCTTCGTTTAAGCAGCGCCGAGTGACCGTGTCGGTGTCGTCGCAACCTCGCGGGTGACGAAGAGGGACGGTTCGCCAACGACCAACCACCAGACTGCGTCCTTCAATAGCGCAAAACAGCGCGAAGATCGAAATTCCTCACCCTTCTCTGCGGTCAAAGCAGGTCGCCGCGACTGCCGAACAGAAAAGAAAGAAAGAAAGAAAGAAAGAAAGAAAGAAAGAAAGAAAGAAAGAAAGAAAGAAAGAAAGAAAGAAAGAAAGAAAGAAAGAAAGAAATGGAATAGAGCACAGGCGCGAAAAGGTCCCGCGACACTTCGAAACTGGGCGACTCCGACCGCTCCGTGCAATGCGTAATCCCTTCACTCCGGGAGAAAAATGAAAGAGGCGGGCGCGGGAAAACCAAACAAACGGGGGCGCACCCGGCGAAAAGAGGAAAGGTTCTGTGTCAGCAGCAGGCGGTAGCGGCCGCAGCGGTGGCGGGGTCGCGACTCCCAGCAGCTGTTACAAGACATGGGTCGCGACGAGAAGCTGCTGCGGAGAGCGCGCTGTCCGCAGAACCCGCCGCGCCGCAGGCTTCGACCATAGAGCCCGCGCGGCGCCGTCCCCGAAGAGCCCCAACCCCGCTCGCTGGGCCCCGTCCCTTTGTGCCGCAAGTCGGACACCCTTCGCTGCTCGGTCTCCCGGTTATAAGAACAGTGCAGTGCTGTGGAATAGTTGCGCGATGGAAGTGCAACACGGGACATACAGCTATTGACGAGACGAGCGCTTAATTATACTTACAAATTAAGATGCGATAGTGAAAAACGCGGCACCAAAGAGCAGTGACGTGCGCGCGCGTACAGGGTGGAAGGACGAACAGGGAGATACAACTTTGCTAAAGCCTACAGCTGCATCAGCTACGAAAGGTAACCATCACGGCCAATGCGTCAAAGAAGCAAATAAAGCAACCACGGCGTCCCGACGCCGTTTTCGAAACCTTATTTCCCGATTCAGAAAATCCACTCGGGGGATGCTTATGCATGCATCCCCGCCAACTTGCCCCTGATCTAGTATTCCGGAAGCCTTAGGTGACGTCAGCTGACCAGGGGCTTCTGTGGTCCAGCTTAGGCTGCGGCGCTGTGCTGTGGTGCACGAGGATCGCCAGGTACTTAATGCCGTCCACGACGGCTTCTTTCCGGTGGGAGCGAAATGCGCAAGTCCGCGTGCTTAAGATTTCGGCGGACGCTAAAGAACTACACGTAGTCGAAAGTGAGCCGGCACTGTGGCGAGCCTTATAGACCTGGCGCTAGCATGGCACGCGAGGCGTTCGTGAGATGCTAATTCACTTCGTCAGGTCATGGTCGTGTATTCAGGGCGAATAATAAGGCGCACGACTGTTTTTCACTCGCGATCCTAAGTTACTATGTTTCTTCTTTATTTATCATTTAGAGAATTTTATCATTGCAGCATTTTTCAGGATGCTACAGAGAAACTGCGTTCTCAGCATCTATAGCTGCTATTTTCTTTTACCCCTACACATTATTCCCTGGATAGGACCTTAACAGTATTATCGTCGGCTGTCCTGATGAGCCGGCGCTTTTACATAGTTAAAAGTTATTGCTATAGTGTGCATACGTTTGGTCACTTTTTTCCCCACACCCACTGTAAGGGGAAAAAAAAAGGGGGGGGGGGGGGGTAATGTCAGCAGCTTTCGCTAGGCTATACCACCTTTGTATTTTTTTTTTTTTTGTCAATATCAATAACAACAGGCGCGCTAGCACAGCAGGATGGATAGAGAGAGAAATACAATGGCGTTAGGCTATTCCCAATTCGTGCATGTGCGCGCGAACAACTTCGTGAATTGTACCCTCGATCGGCCACTGCCAAGTCCCGTAGTTTTCCTAGCACTGCACGCATTTGCAGACAGTGAGCCCACCCGCGCGCCCCGGCAAACTTGCACCGTATAGCAAAGCGACGGCGAGCCTCGGAGCGCTCGACGAAGGGACGGATAGATGGATGGATGGATCGAGCTCGCGGTTCGGTGGACAAGCTGACGCATTGATTTCGTTTCCAGCGCTCTCTCTCTCTCCTCCCTCCAACCTCGCTATGTATCGTGTCCACCCCCCCTACCACCACCACCACCCCTCAAGATGGATTGTCCCCCGGGGAGTGTTTTAAGCGGCCCCGGTCGGTCGGTCGGGAGACCAGCTTCTTCCGTTCGATCGAGTTAGCTCTCTCCGCGCATTTGACGAATTGCAAATCGCGGTCCTGCGTTCGACCAGCCACCGGCGCGGTGCGGTCGTCTCTTTTGTCTCGAATCACACGCGCCTCTTTCTATCCCGTCTGTCGGCCCGTCGACAGTGGAGATTTGCCTGCAGGGTCTATACGCGGCGCTGTCTGGCGAATTTCCGTGCAACGAACCGACGGGCGAAGGCAAAGGTGCCGTCCAATCCCGAGCATCACGCGCCGCGTGTGTATACGATGCGCTCATACGAAACACGGGTCTGGGAGCTTCGGGTTGCGCACGCTAGCTTCATTTTACCAAACACATGCTGCAACTGCTCCGTCGGGAGCGGTTGCGGCATGTCTTATGCTATCCTGTTATCAGGGATAGGACGCCAGCGTCCTATCCGGGATATTATCCAGGACAGGATACTGGCGTCCTATCCTGTCTCGCTTGTGTTTTCTGTCACTTACCTGTCACTCATTTGCTGGGTCACTCTCGCACGCTCATAATATAAGGGCGATGCCAGCAAAATAAATTGGAAACGATGCGAATAACGCACCGGTTTATATAGCATGACTCCGTGAGTTATCGCATATGTGAGTGGCAGGTCTTCTGCGGACTTTCTATACGCGGCTGCGTGACTGACTGTGGAATATGCGCGCACGGGTTAAATTGGGAAATGCACGGGTAGCTTCAATTTCTTAACTGCGCACTGGGATAGCCGACTCTGCTGTAGCGTATACTTTCCCATCCCTCGACAGTTATTTTGTGAAGATAAAAACGCCGTTGACTTATTTATTTTTCGTATTATAATTTATTCCTTTATTTTGTGCTGTCCAAACATACATAAATTTAGTAGCCGAAGTACTATTTACCCGAATACCTCCACAGAAACTCATGTATAACAGAACAGAATAAGACAGTTATTAAACAACAACAACAGTCATTCGCTTAATTCGCTAAATTCATTTTACCCTATACTTTTAATCTGCATACAGGCCACGTGACCAAAAGCAGCTTTAACGACGAAGGTACAGTGCAGAGGATTGGGCGAGCTGATGACTCATGACGACAACGAGACAAGAGCCGCGTTATATTATCGTGTCGCACGATTTATTTCCGCTGCGTCGGGGGCCCTTCGCGTCGTATTCAGCAAGCTTAGCTAAAATTTATGCTTCCCGTTTCGCACACGTATATATACGGCATATTTCACGATGGGCTTGCTCTCCTTCAGCATAAAGGACAGTGACACGCTTGTTCCGAGCACGGCGCCGTGACCGTGACAGCGTAAGCTCACATTGGAGCTCGCTCTATGCTTTACGTGTACGTATGCACACGCCAGGTGACCGCACTGCAGCGAATTGGTGACCAGGGTTGAACCACGGGTCCGGGGCTGCACGCAGGATGAACTCCGCGTCCCGCTTACGAAATGCTTTTGTCATCCCAGCTATTCACCTCGAGCACGGACGGCGGCGGTAGCCAAAGCAACAGCGCGGCTTTGTTTGGAGACCATATAGAGCGCGCGCACGCGCCCCGAATCGCGTGCAACGCGGGGATTAATTGATCATCGTTGCGTAAGCGCGGCGCGCGCTGCTGCTGCAGCATTACGTTATCTTATAAAAGGTCACGTACGAAGGCTACGGCTGAAGCGAACTGTATAGCCAACGTCACGTTCATGCCGGTGAGGCTCTATATTGTGTTCTGCGTCCGTGAGTTTCTGAGTGCGGGCACCTAATTAAGGGGACGCGGATGCTGGCGTGAACCAGAAGTTTCCTGTCAGAGTTTTAAGTATTCGTCGAAATATGCCTGTACTATAGAAATTTAACATTTTCGCTCCCACTTGAACACTGTACGGGTAAGGGCTGTACAAGTGTGTTAAAGGCAATGTGTTCTGTGTTTCTGTAAGCGGAAACTGTTATATGTCTGCACATACGAAAGCCCAAGTATACGCTTGGAGCTGCGGGGCGAGATATAGGTGATGTCCAAAACACGGCGTCCATGACGCGTTGCCGGCTCTGCGATTGCTTCCGGCGCTTGCAGTCAGCAAAAGCAGAGCCTTCGAGATTGGTTTCTGTCACTAGGCGGGCGCCGTCGCTGGGGCGTGGATTTGGACACCACCTATTTAGCAGCCGCGTCAACTATGAACAGGATGTGAGTGTGCGGAGACTTGGCCGTAGGACTTTGTACGCGGTGCTAGGCGCACAGAGACGTTTAGTTGTATAGCAACAGTGATCGGAAAGACTACAGCGACCCATCTCCGCAATTTGAGAGCGTAATCGTAAAGAAAGAAAGAAAGGACCGCTTAATAAAGAAGAGGCCTACGCTACTAACGTACACACAATTACACATCAATGAAAAGATAAGCCGAAAAACGCAGGCGTCTATGTCCCCCTATCTTGAGCACACGTGGATCTTTAGCGTGCTCGATCCGAGTCTCCGAGTGATAGTTCGTAGTTCGTTCGCTAAACAAGCAGACTGATCAGTCCTCTTTCGCGAAGGGTCTTAATTATCTCGTTCCAGGGAAAGTATGTACAAATTTAGTAATAACCTTTAACAACCGTCATTCTCTCCCACCTTCGCAGCTTCATCAGCTACGTCGCTCGTCTTCGACTCCACGGGGACGCGTTTACAGGGGGTCAGGTGAGGCTCTGATCACTCGCGAGGCGAAAATGACTCACTTCGACCCGTGACTCAACCGCGGGCCCCGGTTAGCAAGTCTTCTCGCCTCTCACTTCCCCTTCTTCCAACGACTAGCTCCACCGCGCTGAAAAAAGGTACGCGGTCCCGGCCCCACGCTCCTCCGCAACGTATACTTAAGAGAGAAACTGCTCACATCGCTACAGTTGGCCCCTTGCGCGCGCTAGCTACCGAGTACACGCCACCCGAAGTTAGCAGCGCGCTTCTGCTATAATACGTATAGTCACCGTTAGAGCGATGCGTTCACTCTCGCAACCTCGGGAGGGAAGCGTCGTGTCCTCCACAGCGAATCTCTGGGGCGCCATATACGTAGCACCAGCGAACGTTGAGCGCACGCGCACGAAAAGAAAATATATAAATAAATAAATAATAAATGAAAGCTCGCGCATACCTCCTTTTCCCCCCACGCAGCGGGCCCCGAGGGAGTAATCCTTATACGACCTCATCTTGCTCGAGAATGCAGAGAAGAGCGCAGGAACAAGGGAATGGCTCGCGGGCCCTCGCTGGCCTAATCTGCGCGCATTTATATGCGACCTGTATAGCTGTCCCTGGAAAGGGAGAGGGGTGCGCCCACGGTTAAGTAATCGACACGGCTATATAGGGATCACGAGATGAGACCGCCCGCCACCGCTATGGGGCCACGGCCCTCAAGCGGCCGACAGGCTGCAGGCCCGGCCGCTTCGCTTACAAAACGCATATAATAACACGCACGCTATATAGGTGAGCGCGCGCATGCATGCGAAAGCAGCGCAGGAATATCCTTCCATTCCCCGAGCGGCCGGCCGTCACTCCCTGCGCGACGGGCCCTCGGCCAACACAAAGACAAACGAAGACGAGACGACGAGCCCGGCTCACGGTCTCGGAAGGTGAAGCAGCAACGGTAGTATATATACAAGCAGGGACCGGCGGGCGCCAGCGCTTTGGCTGCTCCCCCGTCGCGCGCTAATCCCCATTGTTTCGCGCTGAGCGGGCGTGTGCTATAAGAACAGCGACGGCCGGCCGTGCGCTGCTGCTCTGCGAGCGCGGGTTTGATACCCCTGTGCATGCGGAATGAGGGGACGCCTTCAATCCGGCCGCGTGCGCTTCAGCAGCTTAAGTCCTAATTGAAAAACTGAGAGAGACTATACGACGCGCGCCGTTCGTCGGGGAAGAACGAACTAAACTCGCGCTATATATTCAACGCGAGGGCGGAGAGTTTGGGGGCTTTTCCTTCTCTGAACGAGTGCGCGCTGCAGTAGTCGACGGAAGGCGCCGGCCGGGATCCGTTTTGCGGTCTTAGCTCGTGAAATTTGAAACATCCGAAGGAGAGAGGCCAGGAGAAGAGGGGGTCCGTACACGAACACGCAGAATAAGCGCGGCGGATGTGCGGACAAAATAAAGGAATGGGTTCGTGCAGATTACTGTGTTACTTTGTCCGCTTCGCGCGATCCCCGATCGGAGCGGCACGGACCAGTGTCTCTCGTTCTGTGCGCGAGTTGAAGCACGCGAGACAGGTCGCAACAGAAGCGAGCGACGCCGTGATCCTATGCAAATATAGCCTATTGTTATCCCGTCTCTTATATTCCGCCACTGTATACGCGTTTTCTCTGTGAGGGTTATATAGGAGCGTTTGTCCGGACATACCAAGTTTACGCGGCAGGTCATGGCTATACTTATTTGCAAAGGGAAACCTTGAGTTGTGCAACACGCGTGCTCAAGTTAAGCTTTCGTACAGAACGCGCCACCACACACCGCGAAAGAATATATAGATCCGGTATACGGGGGCCGGGAGTGAAGCAAGCGTATATACATACCACAACGTCGCATTGGGAGCCTGTACCCACCGCACGCGCTGTGATCAATAACGCACGCAACTATATGCGACGAAGTGCGTTATACGTTCGAAGCATTTTTTTTTTTTTTTTTTCGGTCGCATTAAAGACGCACACGCGGCGTGGCGCACCGGAATAGGGGAAATCTCGCAGTTCCATACCCAAAACCCCGCCATGCAGTTGCACGGATCAGCCGTTTCACCTCCGGATAAAGCCTCTTCCTGGCCCCAAGCTCCATGCCGCGCGTCCGCGGTATAAATTGAGCCCCGGTTTCCTCCGCACAAGACTCGCTGCTTCGACCGCGGGGGCTTACGCCAGATGTATAGGGCCGCTCCTGGCAGGAAACGCATGCGGTGACCGCATTGTTTAAAGCTCGGGTCTTGCGGTTTCAATCCCGCCGTGCATATTTAAAGCGTTTCGCAATGAAGAGGCAGACAATTAAGAAGCGGAAGAGAAACAATAAAAAGGTCCCAAAGGTCGCGCCTGTGTTTCTATTCACCGATGGATGCATCGAGGAGAGAGACGGATACATTTCGCGTTGAATGGCCGTATAAGCAGCAATCAGTAAATAATTCGATGCGTTATTGCACGTATTGCTTTAACGAATGTCTCACACTGGAGCGATAGATAGATAGATAGATAGATAGATAGATAGATAGATAGATAGATAGATAGATAGATAGATAGATAGATAGATAGATAGATAGATAGATAGATAGATAGATAGATAGATAGATAGATAGATAGATAGATAATTTAATTGTTTGATTGGGGTGCCTGCGTCGATGCCCGCTTTTACAAAGACGCAAATACCAGTACAAACAAGGCGTAGACACAAGCTACACTAGCAGGCTCTGTAGGCAATCAAACAAGAGAGGGACCTTTTGTTTCACGAGAGTTTAGTTAGTCATAATCGCAACACACCCGGTATATACTATTGCTGATAGCTGGGTGAGTTCGTTACTGACATTATGTACCATGGGTTACAGGGCTAAGGGAAAACTTCTCGTGTTTCATATAACGCCTCGTATAAGATATATAGACCCGGTGTAATTAACGAACAGCGTGTTGAGACTCGTAATAACAACACGCACTACACTGGTACGCGGTATAACGTATACACTAACGTATAACGCATATTTGTTTACACTAATCGTACGTGCAGCGCGCAACATCTCGCCTGCGACGTGCGTCGGCGAAGTTCGCCCGTGTCAAGGCATTCTATAATGACATCGACGTCGCCGCCGCCTGCTGTCATTTTGACGGTTTAAGACAGGTGTACTTCCACGACCCGGCAGCACGGGAAGGCTTATGTGGGAGTTATATGGGCGACGCCATATGCGGAGGCATATGCGGACGCGGGGTCAATGTCCCCGTTGCGCACACACACACACACACACACACACACACACACACACACACACACACACACACACACACACACACACACACACACACACACACACACACACACACACACACACACACAAACGGTGGCGTGCTCAAACAAAACATCCGCGCCCGTTCGGAGGTGTTGCCAGTGTATATACCTGGTGCGAACGCACGTGTGTGGTTTTACGCGGAACCAAGCGTCGCGCTGTAACAAACCGCGCCCGAGCGCCGGCGACCTCCGCGGCACGTTTCGAAGTTCCCGAGCTGTTTACACAGTTGCCGGCGCGGGTATGTAATACAGTTCTTTCCGAGGCTCCACAGGAGTACGCGTATGACGGGAAACGACGCACAGATTCTTTCCACACGTGTCTCTCTCTCTCTCTCTCTTTGTTATTATTTTTTTTTTTCACGCTGTTCGTTTCCTCTCTAACGTACTTGTTCTCCCTCGATACAAAGGTGTGTGGTTTAAGCCGAAAGATAGCTCAGCAGTCCCGAGTAGGCGACCTATGCACACTCGGCGCTTGGTTTAGAAATTGGGGGAATGAGGAAGCGTCCTCTGCAGAGTTGGCGAAGCGCCAGATATATAAACTTGCGCGCTGCGTTCAAGCACAACCGCTCCGAGGAAAAACTGCGCGAGAGAACAACTTGGCGGCGCATGTACGAATCAGTGAAGCTACGACCTTTTGCTGCACCGAAAAGAAATTGTTTCTAAATAACGTATAGCACAGTCGTGTAAGGTATAGAGACGGCGTCGCTGAGCCAACCAGAAACGTGATCATGAGAAATGTACCTGTTCCTTCGCATCTTCCAAGCGCACGCAGTGTCAAGAGCCAGAGAACACTCCCGGGCCGCGCATTATTTGTACTCGTTGTATAGCTACAGAGAACACAACTGGCGCGACGCATGTCGTTCACTCTTTTCTTCGTTCACAGGTGGCGCAACAGATAACCAACCTCCACAATGTACGACACTCCCTTTGCCAGTTTTTAAGGACAGAAGGACTGAAGAGGGAGCTCCGTGACACTGATACGATGAAAGAGATTTGAAGGTCGAGTACATGATTGCCACATCGGCAGAGCCCCCCCCCCCCCCCCCCCCGCTTCCGCCAATTAAAGAACGCGCAGAGTAGAAAATTAGACGCACGTATACGGTAAAGACGTGCACGCTGCACAATCCGTAAACTATCGGCGGCAGAACGCCGCCGTGCATCTTCCCCGAGTACAGGAGAAAACACTCGCACGAGCGCGGCCACTCGATCGAACTTACGCCGCACAAGAAACAAAGCAGCGACGAGGTGATGCGCCGCGGGGGTCGACGAACCTCTCAGGAACGCTCCGAACAAAGCTGTTCTCGGGAAAGAACTGCGATCAAAACATGCGAAAAGCGAGCGCACCCTCCAGCTTCCACGGAGACAAAAGAAAAAAAACAAAAAAACAAAACGTAACAGAGCACTACGACAAGTTAACAATGAAACTCGGGTCACGCTGTCGTGCACAGCCTTGCGCTACGCAGACGACAGCCCTCCTCCTCCGCAGCATCGCACGCCAAAAACGCCTGGTTTCTATTCTTTTTTTTTTTTTTCGATAGAGGGAAGCGCCGAAGCAGGTGGCCGGTGACGGACACGCGAGACTGTCGGTAATACGAGAGTGATGGAAAAGGGGTTCCGGCATGCCCCTGGAGCAGGCTCACTGGCAAGCTCTGCGCGATAGAGCTCGAAGCAAGCACGTGCGACTGTATACATGACTGATCTCCTATTGCATGGCCGAGATCGAGCTTTCCCTGCGAAAAACCTTTTGTATGACATTTTCGTCCGCTTGATAACGCAGCGAAAGCGCTGCTCAAACGTCAAAGGCGCGGGAGTCGCGCACTCCAGCAATTTCGCTCACGCACGCACGCACGCACATACATACATACATACATACATACATACATACATACATACATACATACATACATACATACATACATACATACATACATACATACATACATACATACATACATACATACATACATACATACATACATACATACATAGTATTACTAACGCTGATCCCATAGGAACATTTGCGATTGACTGGTTGAAACGTACAGCTATCATACTGCAAGAAACCTTCAGTGTCTTAATCTCGTGCGAAGCAATGGGAAGCCAACAGCACTTACATATAGCACGGTATACTATAGTACAGAGCTTCAAGCACGGTGGTGCATAACAGAGTTCCGTTGTCTGTTCAAGGGCGGAATAACCAGGAAAATGTATATGCAACAAAGCGGGAGCGGATATTGATGAATACTCGTACCCACGGAGGCCGCATATAACCGTTATACCACATGACGACCCACATGGTTGAAATATGCCGGTTATCGTGCATGTATGTCGCTGGCAATGTACGCCACCAAGACCAAAGCGAAAAACAAAAATCGATACACCTTGCAGGAGGAACCGATTCGCAGATATATTCGAGTAATCTTCTTTCGGTGACTCTCGCAGACGAACGACCACCATTCAGCTCATGGTCATAGCCTCCGAGAGTGTCGGCGATGTGCGGATATCTCGGAGGCCAGCGCTCCTGATCCTACGGCGGTTTTTTTTTTTTTTTTTTTTTCGATGCTACGCGTCGGTCCGTGTTCTTCGGCTTCAGAAGGCTTGTTCAGAAGACCTCATAATCTACGCGGAGGCTCACGGTCCAGTTCACATGCTCGACTTATATAGAGTACATCTCGACCACCCCTCGAGCGGGCGCGCCCATGACATTGCGTCAGACGCGGGCAAAACGAGAGAGAAAAAGGAAAGAAATCATCGTACTTGAATCTCACTCGCGATCGGGGCACGGCATAACCGTTGTCGAGACGTTCACGGAGATAAGAGGCATAAGAAGGGGCGCACGCATGTGTATACAACAAACGGTCGCCCGCTCGCGTTTAGTCTCGCATTGTTTTCTCGCAGGCCCTCGCCACACAACGTGCCCGCGAAGGCGTTTATAGTTCTGGGCCCTTCGGTTGCGCGAAGCAGCCGATGAGGGCCGCGGAGTACAACAACGTTCGGGCCCGACAAGCGCGCAACAAGTGGTGATGCCCGGTCGCTCCAGTTCTGCGCTGGCGCGCAAGCGCGCGCGCCTTCTCCTCCCCTTCGTACACCCTTCGTTACGAAACCGATGCCGGCCCGATTGGTCTCGTTCTAAAATTGGGAGCCGCTTCTGAAGGCCGGGGCAGGGGGGTGGCCTCCCTCCGAAAAAGCGGTGGGCCTCAGGGAAGGGTCAACCATAGACGGATGCGGAGATAGACAGATACTAGATGCACGTTAAAGGAAGAAGAGCCGGAGAGGGAACGAGAGCGGAGAGATTATCATCTGCCCCGTTTCGCGGTCGACTTCGCCGCGATCGCTCGCCGAACGCAGAGCTGCGTGCCGTAGCTGAGATGCCCGAATCGAGTCCCTTACTCTTTCTCTCTCTTCCTTCTCCTTCCACCTCGCGCGCCATCTTCGTCTTCTTTCTTCCTCGCCCCGTATTCTCGTTCGGTCTTCTATCGGCAGCACAACCATCCTCATTCTCCCTCCCCACTCGTGTTTGCTGGCTGAAGAGACTGTTGTGGTGGCGGCGCCGCAGAGAAGTACTACGGGTTTCTGCCGTCTTCGACATTCGGTGGTCGGTCGGCGGTGAAGTCTTAATTGCGATCTGCCAAACGGCGCGCGCGCGTTCGCGCGCGCGTCGGTCGAAGCTGGTGGTTGCGGAATTCTGCGAGATTAATTGCCCTCTGTCCTCGGCGGCCTGGTCTAATTAGACCTCTTAATCCGCCGCCACGCCGAGCTGCAACCACCATCGCGCGACCGTCTCTGCGAAATCTAACGTCTCTGTTGTAGGTCGTATAACTTTATTATTATACTATTCATTAGCTGTATGCACGACAGGTGTTTTGTGCTCGGTTAGTTGACAGGCAAGGCCTTCTCTTGTCCGCCCGTATAACGAGTCTGATGACTTAATTTACAAGCTTCGTTTATGTGATTCGCCTCGGATACCGCCAATCTTCGGCGTTTCGGGTTTTGCGTAATAGCCGAGCGTTTAATATTAAGGCGCTTTAATCGGGTGAAACTGCCAGCGCGAGTTGCGTTGTGCCATAATTACGGAGACGATGCTGAGTTCAACGCCTTAAAAGGCAGCCGAACGATCTGAGAATATCAAGTGTATATTTATTTTTTATTTTTTTTGCAGGGCGCTCCCAG
The DNA here is from genome assembly GCF_013339745.2 of Dermacentor silvarum. Lineage (NCBI taxonomy): Eukaryota > Metazoa > Arthropoda > Arachnida > Ixodida > Ixodidae > Dermacentor > Dermacentor silvarum. The sequence goes on along the minus strand of NC_051157.2, from coordinate 113,384,027 downwards.
GAGTGTCCGGCGTATCGTTACATATCTCTTTTTATTTGTTGTGTTCGCGATGTTTTACACGCTTGTAGATGTTAATGCAGAGGACAGTTTTGAAGTGGAAGCTATACAGCGTGAGCTTGACTCGCATTCACACACAAATCACGAGCCTGTACAGACGACGTCACAACCATTTCCACGTTGCTATATAAAAGAGATATAATGAAGGGCCACATTAAATAATTTTACACTGGTATCCCTTAAAAAAAAAATCTTTTCAGACGTTTTACGACAAAAGGACGATTGTTACTGCAGAAGGCCAAGCCTCCCCTTCTTAAATTTCATTCCGAAAGCTTATAGAGTCCATGTGACGTCAGAAATTCCAAGTATTTCTCGAGGCAAGAGCATCCTATAGCATCCACGGTGGCTCAGAGACCATGACATTCCCCTACCATGGCTACACGATGTCGCGCGTCTGTTAGAAGCGGTCGCGCGCATTCCTACACGGGTGGAATGCAAAAAAAAGAACGCCGCGGTGTGCTGGGATTCCGAGGAACATTAGGGAACCTCCAGGTGGCCGAAATTAACACAGGAACGTACTTCGTAATGATTTCTTAAATCTTTCTATTCTTTTTGCCTGTATAGTCAGAGGCGCATCCCTGATATACCACTGGAATCGGCGAAACCAGATGTGTGTGTGTGTGTGTTTTTTTTTATGTGAGGAGGAAGATGAGTGTTGATTCGTCCAGGATGGATACATACACGAATATACATGCAGCTCTGACCCCTGAGCTCCGGCATACGTTTTGTGATAGGTCCTTGCGTGTAAGTGACGATGATAACTTTTGCAATTCGGCGTACCATCGAGAAATACAGTATGAACACACGACAACGTGATTACGTATAGGTTGCAGTGTGCAGCATAACACAATGCCCACGTAGGAAATAAGACGAAAATCCGCGTATACAAAATATACGGCCCCTGAAACCCTCCTTCACTGCATATAGTTTGTCGTACAGCCCCTAATGTATATATACCGTTACACACGTCATCGGACGTCGTAAAGCCTGCTGGTTATGACTATAGTATTACCGCTGCCGGTAACACGGGACGCAGCGAGGAAACGGGCGCGACAAATCATCGCGACAACGGCACAAAAGAAGCGAACGCATTCGGAATGCGGAAACACGTACTCGCGCGATGGCCGGACAAGACGAACGTCGTCAAATAAATTTAAAAGGCCGCGTCGCAAATGAATTGCTATACTGCGGGCACCATGCAGTGCTACCAGCGGGCTTTCTGTTAGCGCCCGCCGACTCTTTTCCTATGGCAGCTCTCTGCTCGCCAATTTAGTTGCCGTCTCTCTCTCTCTCTCATATTTTTGCGACGCTCCATGCAAGCGCATGCCTCTTCGCGCCCCTTTAATTAGCCTGCGCTCTTCAAAGACACGGGCCCTGGAAGCGGCACTCAATTTTTAATGGACCGCGCCACTTTCGGAGAGCGAGATAGCGCGAACTCGGTGCCTGCCTGCGGGGCAGAGCGTCTATTGCTGCCTTTCTGTTTGGCTCTTTGAAATAAAGTGTCCTTTAATATTTCCTGCGTCGCGGACAATAACATCGCAGAGCGAGTTGTCGTGAGAGGGCGCGCACTGATAAACGCGTTACGTTTGTGCCTTTTCCGAGAGAAGGCACGAGGCGTGACACGCATTAATTACGACAATGTTTCTCTGTGTTATTTGTGCCTCTGATCGAACACTGCTGTCTCTGCAGCGGGTTGCGACTGCGGGGGACAAACCGCCGTGTATGAGAAAGAAAGAAAGACAAATAATGGACATCCTTTCAAGAAAATGAATGACAAGAAACAAGAAATAACTAAGCGGAACAATGCATGGCGTCGCTCAAGATATTAAGACAGAATGGAAGGGCCTAAAGCAATGCGATAGCGTCCGAAATGGACGGGGGCGAATCGGTAATTGCGAAATCACGTGATCGGACGCGATCACCGCATGCCATTTCTTCGCCAGAGAGAAAGAGAGAGAGAGATCATTCGTTAATTACTAGCCGCTTATCTCTCGTCTCCAGACGTTTCCGGACGGGCGCTATACGACGGCGAGTCGAGCGACTGAGATTTGCTTTATCTCCGGCCTATCTCTCTTTCTCCTCGTCGCCATTTCTATACGTAACTTTTCAGCCGAGGACGTTATCAGCCGGAACTCCCGACTGCAATCCACTTCCTTGTCAACGCGTGACAACAGTGGCAATATAGGCCTGTGTGCTATTAATTTTAAGTTACATCGGGGCAAATATACCGCATATGATAAGGCTGTATTAATTCAACGTTTTATCACGTTCATGTTGCGACAAAAAATGCCGAAGTGAGATAAATTATCTTCGTTTCTGAGGCGTCGAGAGAAGACCAGCAACAGAGCGACAGGCGTGATGCTTTCGTTCGTTGAATGGGATGCATGTGAGGTGACATCCGTCTAAAGCATGTGTTGTGCACGTTTTAAACGCTAAACGAAATCTGTCGGACGCCTTCGAATAAAATGTACGAGTGCCGACGCTGTGCGTTGCAACACTAATAACACACATTATGTGTGGCCCCGTGCGCGATTGTTTCGTTTCACCCTTAGAAGAGCAATGCGTATACCTCGCATACTTCCTAAAATAACAGCTAACGCTGGAAAGCAGAAGCAAGCTACTAACTACCACCTCGAAAAAGAATGCAAAAACGAATTGACTGCAGGAGCACGAGATGTTGTGTATGTATATAGAGTATACGTACATCCGCTCTGCGCCGTCTCCTTTCCTGTTGATCCTCATATTTTACGTCGTTGCACGCTCGCACGCACATGCCTGAGGTTTTATTGTGTTGTTTTCTTTCTTCGTTATCTATATCCTTACATTCTCGTTTTTTTTTTTTTTTAAACTTTAACTCCACGTTCCCTGACTGCACTCGTAAATAGTACAGGCTGCTTTTATGAATGATTCGAGTAGGAAATAGCGGACCGGTGACTCACCGCGTGCGGCTGGCATGAGCGCATGACGCGAGTGTAACCCTAACGAGAGACGTGTGTGCGAACGTAGAACCGGAACATGCACGGATGTAGTAAAAGAACAGCGGGCGTCGGCAATTTTCGGGGCGCCGGCTTCCACGAAAACGCCAAACTCCTGCGCTGGTTACACTTTACGCGGTCGGTGAAACGTACTATGGTGCTGGCTGTAAAGACAAGTTTGAGAAGGGTATATACACACTTCTCAAGCTTGTCTTCACCGCATATATACAGCCGGAAAGCCCTTCATCTTGTGAAAGCGTGGCAACTTGCTATAATTGCTAGAGGCGTCGTCGTGAGCGTACGCAGTGCTTATGTGTGTGTGCATGCGTGCGCGCGTGCGCTCTCCTCCACTTGTAACACTTTCTCGGGATGTTAACTTATCGATCTCTTGGCACGTGCACGCTTTGAAAATGACTGATAACTCAATGTGAACTGCAATAATGACGCTCGACGAAACCGCGTTAATAAACAAAACAACTTGACGTCAGCGCGGGGTCGTTCGCAGGCACAAGGGTATATTTCAAGAGACGTGCTAGGTCTCACACTCACATATTCTCGTATACTGCGTGACGTTGAAAATAACTTGTTTCATCGAACATCGATAGTCTTTAGGCGTTTATCTGCAGCGCATATAGACAGTTCCCCAATGAACTATCACATACGGCCTTCGTATTTGGCCGCAGTACATGCGGACTCTAAAGTCATTCAGTGAACTTCAACCAACTATTGTCAATCGATGTCTGCATATCACGTGCGTACATACTCAAATACAGTCTCGGGACTCAGTAACTGCGTTAAGCAGCTCGCCGGCAACGTCCTATACGGGAACTACCAATCGCAGTCTAGCGACCGAACGAAGGCATATACATAAGCAACTACTGTGCGCTTCTAAGTAACTGCTGCCACTGTGTTCCCCCTGCAAGCGGGTAACTCCATTCACCATGAGGCAGCTCTGGTTGTTAAATTGGCATACAAGCTTCTCCAGCGCGTCAGACAGAAAAGTCGCACACAGGCAGCGCCGTATATAAGCTGTCAAAGATATTTTCTGCGAGGCGACTTACCGACATCGAAGACGCCCCTCACCGTATGCGTCCTGCAAGGACTGCCAGAGGCTATAGCGACTCGATCGACTGCCGCAGCCGGAAGGCGATGCCGGATCGCACGAGAGCAGCTCAGCGATGCCATGCGCTCACACTTGCTCTCTCATGACGGGCTTCGCGCAGCACACAGCTGCTACACCAGGTGGCATCTCGGCTATAGACGACGGCGGCGCTATGCGGCCTTCTTCCTGCCTCCCTGGCTGAGTGGCAACAAACACGCCGCGACGCAGAGTGTGTATAGTTGCGCTATGCGTGACGATCGAATCACGGGAGGTTTGTTCGTGTTCGTTGCGCGCGTTGGTGAGTGCGTTTGTGTGTGAACGACCTCGCGAGGCTTACGGGCATGCATCTCGCCTTGCTGTGCGAAACACGTCGCGTGTGTCTGAAGAGCGAGAAGGTGACAGTTATGCGAGAGGGGCAAAAAGAGATCGCGCGTCGTCGTATATTGACGCGCATTCCTTGACAGATGGGTTCACCTTTACACGTGTGGCGCGCATAAATCGGCCCGGTCGGGTGCGTGGACAGGACGGATCGATGTAGAATGCGAGATTGGCCTTTGCTGCGTGTGGTTCGCTGGCGAGTGAACGCGGACTTGCCGACGTATCCGCGGCGCAGATCGACGCTTTATTATGCATTTGCATTGTCTTTAGATTGATGTTGCAACTGAAAGATTGGCCAAATGAGGCTTGACTTGACGTGCCGAGGATGTTACTTCAGTCGGAGTCAAGCACGACACACACACGCATTTGGCACGTAAAACCCCCGATTTTTTGTACATACATACATACATACATACATACATACATACATACATACATACATACATACATACATACATACATACATACATACATACATACATACATGGACGCACTTACCCTGATAGAATCGTGGGGAAATGGACCCCCGTATCCGACATATACCTGTGCACGTAGCATTCTATCAGCTCCTGCGAACATCGCACTGAAATCGGCGTGCTTGGACTGAGTGCAAAAGCTCTTTGCATCGCACTACACCCGCCTCCACATCGCCGACCGCACAACGCGCAAAAAGCAAGAACGACCAAGCTACGCGGAGTAATTTGCACGGTTCGCGTCTAAGTGTGCGCCGCACTTAAGCAAATCAAGGTGCACCCTCTCTATATACCGGGGCAGCTCCCCCGCCGCTAATTTCCGTCTCCACCGCAACGATTACGCCCCGAAATGTCACTTTTATTTTGTTTAACCCTCGCTTCCACCACGCGTGCCGCGGGAGACCAGACTCGAGGCTGAGCTGCAACCGGAGCTCGAAGCGACGTCTCGACCGCAGCCATTAGAGAGGGAGAGAGAGAGAGAGGAGAGAAACGAGCGACAGCACAAGTGCCTGCCTCCGTCGCTCCGATCTCTGGAAGAATGCGTCGCCGGCGCTCGCGAGCGAGCTGGCGGAGTTCGAGGGAGGAACAGCGACGAGGCCTTGTGTCGTGCGCCTCCTTCGAGTAGCAGGAGTAGCGTAGTAGCAAGCGGTCGACTCTCCCTCGCGCGCGCAGCTGTCGCAGCGTAACGACGCGTCGCAACAGCTACTAGCTTTTCTCTCTACCCTCCCCTCCTCGCCCATCGCGCCGCAGGCTTGTCTCTCTCCTCTCTCTGAGCGCCGAGAATAGTGGGCGCGATTTGTCCCGCGTGGCGACATGTTGCGCCCGCCGCCGCAGCCACATTCTCCGACAACCCCGAGACCACGGAACCCGTGCGACGTCGTATAAATAAACCGGTGGCTGACTCTTTCTGCGGTTGCCGGAGTGTTGTTCGCGCCGAACTTTTAGCATGGGAACACGTTCGGAAGAAGAGGTGCAGTGTGGTGCGTGCATGTCGGTTGAGCTGCAGGGGGGAAGAGTTTGTGGGGCGCGTGGATGCGTGCGCGTGTCTCTAGAACACATCAGTGGCGGTAGAGGGACGAAGGAGGGGGAGGACAGGGGTAGCTTATAGCGTCAGGCGACGCGCAGGGTGCCAGACAGGCAGTCACGAAAGTTTCCCGCCGAACTGCTTCACGCGCTTTCGCCACGCCTCTGGCGCAGGGCTTGGTGACGGGGGCGCGCGCGCTAGGGCGCGCCTTGCGAGTAGGCGACACGTGTGTCTACGACCCGACCTTACACCTTCCCTCCCCCCCCCCCCCCCCACCCCCCATTACGCAACTCCCACGCTGCTCCGTTCGTTCAACGCTCGCATGTGCGCCCGGAACGTCAAGTTGGGGAGCGTTGATACATTACCCTGGTTGCAGCGATGCGGTGGCATTTGGCTGCTATGTGCCATATAACACGTTCCGGAGAACAGTCTCGTCCGAGTCCCGACTGCCATGTCTAAGAATGGCTGCGTGCATTCCATGACAGGATGTTTCGAGACAGTGATGCAAAAAATAAATGAGCTCACGCTATAGTTCCGTAGGAGGTGTCTAAACATCGTTCTGTAGGCTATGTGTACTTCGTCGCACGGAATCAGCTACTTTGACCCCTTTGGAATCGGGCAAGTATTCGAAGCGTTTCTAGGTCAACTGTGTGGTCAAGGAAGTCTGTGGGATCAGTTCGCTTCATATACAGCCATGCAAATACCAAGGGTAGAGTACGAGCACGCACGCACGCACACACACAAACACAGGGTGAGGGGGGGGGGGGGAATCTCGGAAATGAACTCCGCGGACGCCCTAGTCTAACCTATAGCGACTGTCCAAGTCTTGAATGCGGCACGTCACTGCTACGCGCATTGTGTCAACTTCACTGCTACAAAGGAAGCGTTTCCTTTAGGCACGCTAGATGTAACGTGCAGCGCGACACCCTCGAACGGTAGTCACAGGGGAGGGGGGAGAAGCTACCGCGAAGACTTTCTATTTCCAGCGGCCTTACAACAAGGCGGCAGCTTTGTCTACCTCGTCGCCCTATAACACCGATGGCTTGCCAAGGCAGGACCCGAGGAAACACTATGCGTAGGCGGTGACGACAAAGGCGGCTGTTACCTGAGCAGTATTCTGAGGCATTCGGACAGAAACACGCGTTCGCAGGTGCGTTCGTCATTAGCCTATAGCAGCGAGCGCGGCGAAAGGCTGGAGCATCACGCGACAGCGAAAGATGAGGCAGCGGTGTCTGCGTGCCTCCTTCGCTCAGAAACCCTCGAAATAGAGCGCGGGCGCGCTAACACCCCGCTCCACCCTCTCTCTCTCTTATCCTTTTACTTCCGTAAGACAGCGGGAAAGAGCTCGGTGACGCGGCTACGTACGGTTGTTGCGGAACCCTGCAAGTACGCCACGGGGTTTGCTACACTGCGCGGCAATGCGGAGAAATAACAGTGTTGGCTGAAACGGCCTCAATGTTGGGAAGCCCTTTTCTGCAAGGCGAAGCAACTTGCGGTTACTGCAATTCGGCGCTGTGCCGTACAGAGTTGCAGCTCCCCTTTGAAATCTTACAAGAACGGCGAGAACGCCATTCGATCATCGAGCATTACTATACAACGAATTCGTTAACTCAACAAAATTTTACAATATACTATAAGGTGTATATCTGAACAGGCGGTAGAACGCTTACAATCCGAACAAATTTCCACTTGGGCGTGCACTCTCCCATATAGTCAGTTCAAGTGAATTCAAGTCAACAGACGATTCATTCCGTTTCTTCCTGTTAGCAACGTCGCCCGCTCCTCCCTCAGCCTCTCGCCGTTAAGACGCGGTTCACGAATAACGACTAGCAATTGCACCCCAGGCCGATCTCGCTTGTGCTTGCCGCCAAAACCAATCGTCGTCGCGTTTTCACGGACGTAGCTCTCGTCGCTACAGCTGCTATACATCGATCCACCACCACCGCCACCTCTCTCCCTGACTACCACTGTACTTCAACTAACAACGCTATTCATCAGGCTATAACTGGATCAACCCGTACTTCACACACGCTCTATATACTGTCATCAGTTTAAGTACTATTGCAACGTCTCCCTCCGACAGCGCCAAAGCCAAACGGTAGCTGTACAGAAACAAACGGAGAAGACTTTGGGAGCGACGTTTCGCTTTATAATGCAGAACCTTTCGTTGCCCAACTCTTCGTACACAAGGCTGCGCAGCAATCGAGGACAAAAAAAAATTAATAAATAACGGGCCGATCGGGAGCCCCATCTCGTTTGCACGCGCATCATCAACTATGCAGCCATGCTGCCGCCGCGGCTTCTCCGGGGCAGCTCCGACGTGTATTAATGAGGGCCACCGCGCATTTAATTTCGCGTCCGAAGAGCTAGGAGATGAACGCGAGGAGGTTAAGGCCGGTCCGAGCAGCCGTCCCTAAGTCCGATGCAGTAATGAAACATACTCCCTTCCCCACCCTTCCTATACACATGCCTGCGTAAGATTGACAGGAACCTACCGTGCATGTGCCATGCTTAAGGTCTCTCTCTCTCTCTCTCTCTCTCTCTCTCTCTCACACACACACACACATATGCACACATATACGCACACAAACACACACGCACCACTCACGAACGCACGTCTAATGTAGAACGCCGTATACGCGGACTTCCATCCTGAACCGACGACGTATGCGTCTCTACATTTGCTGCCTTTTTTGTTTCTTTTTTTTTCTTCTTAGTTTTTCGTGCTGATCTCACCTGCGCACTTAATCATTTATATACCGCGCCGAGTAATGAAGACATGCCGCGCTCTCGGGCACCTGTAAAGAGAAACAACTTGAGCACACGAAGCGGGCCGGCGGATATAAGAACATCTAGAAAAAACAAGAAGGGGAGGGGGGAAAGACCCAAAAAATAATAATTCCGCATTGACTGAAAGGATCCCGCGATACGAGTTTTCTTTTATGTCAACCTGATATCTCATTTTTAGCTCGTCCAAATAGAACACACCGCACCGTGGGTGCAGAGTGCCTCGGCATGCTTAATGGTAGTGCGTGCTTTTTGGCTTCACCCAGTCACCTCACCCGACTTCACTTCCGTCCAGCCTTCTTTATTTTTTTGTAAGTAGGCGAGACGGGTAGGTGTAATAATTCATCGATTAATTATTAGAAGAGGCTGAGGGCCTAATATTCTTCCAAGCTGACATGTTCTAATGCATAATATAAACACGTCGCTCGCTCCCATTCGTTTTTTTTTTTTTTTATAATACTACGGATGTTCGCTACTTAATAGCCTTTTTTTTTTCATAATTTGGCCCGAGGCATATACCGGTCGCTGCAATTAACGTGCGAGAGCGTACCGCAGCTACTACAGTTATTACGTGGACTATGACGTGATGGCGACGCTCAGAGGGGAGAGGGGGCGTTCGGTGGCAAAGCTACTGAAGCGAGCACGTCCACGCCTATGAATAAGTACATCTGAAAGTTATAGTAAGTCTCAGTGAGAAAGAGACAGTAATAGAGAATGCACGACACTTGTTAAGTATATAGGTATGAGTAGCTTAGTATAGATATCCGGACATTTAACCGACTGAACACGGGAAAAGAAAAAGAAAAGAAAATACGACAATGGAAACAAAATTCGTCTCTGTGGAGTAAAAAGTTCTTGAATTACTGCACTACTAACTTGTATGCATTATATCAAAATTAAAATGCTAGGCCTTTACCTGAAGGTACTTTTTTTTTTTCGATCACCTAGTTATAATGCAATACCCTAAACGGACGGTGAAGCTCATACGAGTCTCGGGCCGTACGCGAGAGTTGGGAACGGTTCACACGACAGAAGCGAAATGCGACGAAAAGAAACGCACACCTTCTTGCTTTACGAGGCGTGTTGCGTGCTTAGGTACAACTGTCCGCGGAAAAGCCCGCCGGAACATCGCCCCTCACCGAGAAGACACAAAAACGGCTTCGCTGCATATATACGGACCTTCTCTGCGTTCCAAGCAGCGTGCGAAGCAGCTTCGCTCTTCTACATCCCATAAATCTCGCGTTTATAGGCGCCGGAACCACGACGCGCGCGCCCACGGGTGAAAGCCCGCTCGCTTCCTAAGATCACGTACACGCATCGCTGCACCCGGAGCTGCACACGCAGTATACAACGCACATACGTGCACATCTTATAAGCGTGCAGCGCTTCTGAAGCTGAAGACTATAGAGAAGACTTCGTCTGATCCACTGTGCAATTCACATGTATATATAGAGACGATACCCACGAATGCTAACGGTTCGCTAACGGCTGTAGCGAACACGGCAGCGCAGTCGATCTGGCCACATTACACAAAAGAAGTCGGACAGGCACACATCGGCCAGAGCAATGTGTTTACTCCAGCACAGATAAGCTGGATGGCCACAGTAGCAGTCCGGCATAGTAGTATATTGGTCGTGGTATGGTAGCTGGCCATATAGTAGCAAGAGTTAATCACAGCAGTGAACTAAACGTATATGATACATTATAATTGTGAACAGTATAGTTCACCAAAGCCACGGTGTACAGTATAATGACCAGTAGACCTAATGTTTCTTGAAATTTGGGGACAGATGGTGCGTATAGTACGAAGGAGTCAAATCTGGCGAATACGCCGGATTCTTGAGAAGCCTTGAGAAGCCCACTTCAGAAAAAATTCTATTGGGAAATTGACTGCGGAATGGCCACAGCACTACAGCTGGTCATAGCAGTACTGCGGGTCGCCATGTAATTCAATGGTGGCCCGGCCCACAGCAATGAATTGTCCATAGGCAGATCCGTTGGTCGCGTGACCAGCCAGAGCCACGGACCACCGGCCAATCACAAACTTTGTCCCCCTTTCCCAGGCGCCAGTAACGGGCAGGTTATATAGCGTAATATTCATCCCCCAACCCACGATTATCCGATGCACCAGCTTGGGCAAACACTGCACGCTTTTTCCCGAGACAGCGTGGACGCATGTGACACAGCATGCGTGCGAGGGAAGTTTGACCTTCACCTGGTGTTGTATATAGCGTGTGCACGCTCGGAGACGGGAAAAAGCAGTGCGTGTCAGGCGCGTCACACACGCACACCTTGTAAGTACAAGGGAGATTACTTGTCCCGCGACGCGTCATAAAGAATACCCTCGCACGCAGGTGCCGTGCTGTGTCTGCCTCCGCGGAGGATGTTGTTTCTGAATCCGGAGAACGCACGCGAGCATGATTTTACGCCGGGGTGCTCCCGCTGCTCCTCCTACCCCTCACGTGACACACGTTCCGGCGGTGGTTCGTTATACAACGACAGCGTCGTGGCCTTCGCGTCTCGCCGCTCTTCAACAAGCCAGCCAGCTATACGTAATATAAGCCAGCCGCCCGCGCCGCTTCCATAAGCAGTCTCCCATGCCTGAATCGCGTGACAAGCGGCGATCAAAAGCGTATATACACGGCGGAGGGAAACCGTTTTGTAGGCCGTCACAATAATTAATCAGGGACAGCAAAATACTGCCCCGGGTGCGTCAAAGCGTGACCTAGTAAATGTATTATGTATACTTTTCGCCATTAACAAAGCCGGACCGTTGTCTTCGAACCTCTAGGTTATGAAAAAAAAAAAAAAAATTAGCAGCGCTGCGAGTTCTATACGTGCCACCGTATAAAGTTTTCAATTTATATCCCCCCTTTTACTGCTTCCGTCGGGTCTGCGTGCATATGGGTGTATAGGCGGTCTGTTATGTGTGCACGGATGAACGAACTATTTTTCCCCCTTTCTCGTTCACTGAGCTTTACTTAGGTATGGAACGGGGGTGAAGGGAAGAGAGAGAGAGAGAAAAAAAAAGGTAAAGGAAAGACAGGGAAGGGAAGCACAATACCAAGGGGGGCTTGTTTCACTTACAGAAGGCGGATGCCGCACGTACGCGTGCTGCAAAGACGCACTGCGTGTTCCCGAATCGCGTGCGAGTCTGTCGAGCGGCGCATTATGTACGAAACGGCGCACAATATGTATACGAGGAAAGCTGCAACGCGCGCGGCTGTCCCCGTAATAAATGTATACGGCCCCACGGCTTTAGAAGTTGCTTTTTTTTTTTTTTTTTTCGGGGTAGCGGTTTGCTTGCAACCGCGTTATCTTCGGCTGCAGACGTTGCCGGAGTCTCAGGTGCAGCGCGGGTGTGCAACTCCTCCGGCATTCCGCGATGTATAGTGTGTAGAAAAATAAAAACTGCTTCGACGAGACCGGCTTTGCTCGCGCGAATAAGCCACGCAAGCTTGTGTATAAGCTACGTAAGACTCGGCAGCACGGAATGGAACTGGAAGTAAACTGTATATGGGGCGCTGCGATCCCTGTTGTTTCTTTCCCTGCTGCAGAAACAGTTCCGCGAGGATCTTCGCTCCCGCGAGCTCACGCACAACGCGCCTCGGTCGCATTCCCACTGTATATAAAAGCTCGCCAACGTAACTGTGTGTAGTCGTCGTGCGTGCAACGAGCGTCGAGACGCAGCGTGGATTTCGTAGAAAAGGTGTGCGCCGGTACGTGGCACGCAGACTTCGCCTGCGGATGTCTGTGAATAGGAGCCGTTGAGTTGGAGGTATAGTAAAAGTATAGTATGTAGTAAAAGCTGTGCAGTCAAGCTATACACGCAGAGCCGGTCGGGCTGCTGTGCTGTTTTTATTTTGCGCTTTTTTTTTTTGTGTGCTGCACAGATTTCCGACGCTTTGTTGTGCTCTGTGGCGATATTACGTGGCCTGAGCCTACTGCAATCGAACTCAGATATATCGAATCTGAAGGGGATCACAAAAGAGTTCGATATACTCGTACAGGTAATTCGATATATAAAATAAAAATTTTATACATAAACTTTCAAGGGCGATTTTACAGCTGTTCTATATATACGCAATAATTCGTTATAGCCGGGTTCGACAGCACATGCTTATATGTATAGCTAACCAATGCTATACAGTATAGTAGGTTATCGTTGGTGCATAGCATACGGCGGCATTTTCTTTTTTCTTCTTTGTCTTTCTTTCAATCTTGCTTCCTTTCTCTCTTTTTTCTTTTTTTTTAATTCACTCTCTCTCTCTCTCCTTTGCTACAAACACAGGATCAACGTATACAGATGCCACTCTGAAAGTTGTTGATCGAGTGTTCCTGGTTTTCGAGTATAAAAGCCGTGCTATCAGCTAGACCCATGCTTTTCCCGCAGTTCGCGAACGCATCTTCCATGGTTTTTAAAGCGTTTCATAACGCGTTGTAACTCTAGCAGATGGCCGTTCTAGTATCGTCACAATGTATAAGCACTTGGTTATCATCTCACGAGGAAACGGCATTCGATTTTATTGACTAAAGGTTTGTAAGGTACACAGACGGACTACAATGTATGCAGGAACTATAGGTCCCTTAATGAAGCCCTGCGATGGGACAGTTCTTATCAGACATGCACCCGTTGTGGCCACAACCCCTTTTGCACAAACCGGCTAGCGCTACTTACTGTCGCGGCCACAGAAACAGAATCGGTTTTACATTTGGCTCGCAGTTGACTATGACGAGATTGCGAGAGAACCTTTTGCTACTGCGTCTATATAGTTCGCGACTCTTCCCGCGAAAGGGCGCTTGCGACATGCAGCGCTTCGGTCTGATATTTCCTTGTTTCACTGCCTTCTTTTGGTCATCGATCAAATGGAAGGGGTGATCTATGACTCGTTGCAACGCCGCCCTCGCTGACGCCGCAGTTGACACATACTGAAAGAGAGTGAGAGAGATGTCGCGCGGAAAGAACGGATTGCGGCGGGGCGCTGCAATTGCGACAGTTTTAAAGATAATATATTCGCTCGTAACGGCAGAGCAGGATTGAAGTGACCCCGCCTGCATTCGCGAACCGTGAAGGGGAAATTCGTGGACGCCATCTCGCTTACGCAGCCAATTTCATTACACTTCCACGTTGATGCATTTTCCTTTCCTTTCGCTGCAAATTGCGCACGCCGCATCACATAAACAGCAAATGACGAGTGACACAAACGAGAAACCAGATTTCTTCATACAAGTATGCGGAGCGCCAGTGCACACACACACACACACACACGCACACACACACACACACACACACACACACACACACACACACACACACACACACACACACACACACACACACACACACACGCACGCACGCACGCACACACACATACACAACAGGTTATCCGATTTCATATGATTACATGTCCCCGACAATCAGCACGACTGTCAAAATGTGGGCAAATAGAAGTGTGGAAATAACTCGCACGCAAGCAACTTCAAATACACTATAGCGTCAGCTGCATTGCTGCTAATGCGCAGAACTCGAACTCCTAGACGCATTAGTTTTATGGCATATATACGCAGGGCCCGATATCACTCGCTAGCTGTCAATTAAGCCTACTATTCCTAAAGCTCGCAATTAGGGTTGCACGCGGTGTACATTTTCCCCCCCCCCCCCGTTTTTTCTCGAAGCCGCCCCCGCCAAGTCTCGAATTAGTATGCGCCTTGTAGCGTATGCGATTGCCCATTCATTCCTTGCTCATATAACTACGTGGCATCAAAAAAGAAAGGAGAAGGGAAGAGGCCATGAAAAGGAAGAGGAGAGAGGGCCGCGCCACGGAAGCTCATCCATACAATACCTTCCTGGCGGCATGCATGGAGCGCCGTGAAGGTATATATAATAAATACTCCGCACGGCCTCGAACTTCGCGAAGGACGCGGTCTCACGTGTGCGTGCACGGATATATCCCAGGGAGCAAAGAAAGCACAAAGGCAAAGCGGCCGCCGGCCGGGTTCCGTTTTCGATCACGCGAGGCACGCTCGCGGATCGCCAACCCCTGACGCCCGGCACGCATGCGCAAAGCACTAACACAAATACAAGGCGATGCCGGCGAGCTCACGAGCTCCGCGTTGTAACACAACGTGCAAGCTTGCAGCGGAGAGATTGCACACAGCGAAGCGACCTTTAATTCTCCGGCCCTCATCCTGTGCCCCCCCTCTTCTTCGCTGACCTCTTTGCACTTTCACTCGGGGGAACATGAGCTCGCGTAACGCATGCTTTCCCGTTCGTTCATGAGCGCTCTGTGGAATCTGAGGAACGAGCGATAACGAAAAATCGGGTGGCTGGAGGGTGCCACCGCCCTTCGGGAGATAGGATAGGAATCCTACCCTGGTTCTATCCTGCGCCGCATTATACGTGCACCGTGTGTATAATATATGCCGTGGCGTGCATACTGCGCATGCGCGTTCGTCGTGAACGATTGCGTGCGCGAGATTATAGCGTGACGAGAAGGATAGATGGATCGACGAGATGCACACGGAACGAGGGCAAGCATGAGTGTGTGCACACGCTCGACCATCGGAGAAAGCTGGAACGCTAATTTTCGGGCATATGTAAACAGTGCGGTGCGGACATATGGAGAAGCAAACGGATCAGGAGTATACGATGCGCTCGACAGTATATGTCCACGTTTTAGCTCACGCGTGAGCCAAGCATGCATGCGGGAAGACGAAGAAACAAAAGAGTGCGCGCATTAACGATACTGAGGACCGCCATGATCCTCTATGCGCGGTATAGGGCGATAGGGGAATATATGCGAGGCCATATATATATATATATATATATATATAGTACAGTAACCCGACCTGCCTTTCGGATAGCCTTCTGCAACGCCACGTCCAAGCCTGCTTGAAGACCAACACCCCCATTTTAATATTATATATATATATATATATATATATATATATATATATATATATATATATATATAAGTCACGCGCAACTGCAGGTCATCCAGCGCCCTCTTTCTCCTCTCGCGCTGCTGGCGTTGACCGTGACAAACCAGACGGGTGGAAGCAGGGAGTAGTACTGGGTGAAGAACGTTGAGGGTCGGCGTCTTGTGATACTCTACCTTTGAAAACGCAGAACCTGAGTGCACCCTCCTCATACAGCATGCGGACGAAGAGAGCCGACGTATGTTCTCATACGAATTTTTTTAAAATAACTTACAAAAGTTATACACAGCACACTGTCTCACGTGCAACGCAATACGTTCAGGTATAACGTTTCATCGGTCCTCTGTGAGCGAACAGCAGGACAGCGAAGCGCGCGAACAGGGCGCGACATGCAGAATGAATAATATTTAGGGTCCCACGTATAGATGTCACATGGCACTGAAGTGGTCGAACAGCCGACCTTCGAAGACACTCCGGTGCGCAGGTCTTTTGTTCGACCCTCCTACATATAGTCATGTTGGGTTAGAACCAAAACATCACCTACATGCACCGGTACAGGGATATCCACAAGCACCGGCAGCACTCGGCATATAAATGAGTCCCACGTAAAACACACCCACTTACACGCATTTTATACGGCGACTTACACCCGACACTCGGAATATAAATGAATCCCGGCCCTTCATTCAGCCCTTCTTTGACCCTGCGTCCAGTGTGGAAGGAGGCGGACGAACATGGCTATACACCCCGGTCCAGTTCGCGTTCCCGAGTGCCTGGCCGCACTCACAGCCCCTTCTCGCTCGTTTAGCATTTCAATGAAAATTGCGACCCACCCCAGGGGCTCTCGAATCCGAGTTCCAAACCCAGGGCCGCTCCGCACGTTCGTTTCGCACGCCCCTGTCTTCTCCTTGTGCCACCAAGCTCCGCGCAGCCTGGAAATCGCGAGGAACGGAACAAGTTCCATGTATACATGTACAACAACGGGCGACGCGCGGCAGATGACGCGCGGCGCGCACTGGCTCCTCTCACAGATGCAAAGTAGCACGTGTTATATGTGCGAACGGAACCGTTCACCGCCGTCCAACAAACAACACGCCGCCGCACAGCATGTGGGTCGCCGCGTTCACGAAAGCGGTGTTCAAACTCGGCGAGATCGAGGAGCCGCCGAAGGCGTGCGAGGGTCCTGCGCGAGCAAGGTCAGACCCCAGCATCCACTCCCCCTCAACGTTTATTTTTTATTTGTTTAGTTTTGTTTCCTTCACTGGTATGTTGAACCATAAAGGAAATAGGAAGAAGGGAGGCGAGAGAAGAGGGGGCGTTCGAGGGAAAGAGAGAGAGGAGGCGCCTGTTGCTTGCACGCCGCACAGACGCTTTCGCCTCGTCGCCAGCGCTGTCGCCGCTCGAGCGGTCTCGTTCGTGTCTCTCCTCCGGTACGGCGCAGCGACCCGACCGACCGCAAAGAGAAGAGCTGATTAGAAATTCATAAGGCCGGAAATAATGGCCGCCACTGGAGCGCGGGCTCGCTTTCTTGCGTCTCTTTTGGCGGCGGCGGGTTCGGTCATGTGTGGCATCCCCACCGCCTCTCTCTAATGGTCGCCGGTGACGCGCCGGGAGGGCCCCTCCGACGCGCCCGCTTTCCTTCGTGCATGGTACGTTCGGCGCTAGGTACAGCCACCCCCACCACTTTCACTCCCCCTCGCCATCCATAGACAACCCCCCCCCCCCTCCCCCATCGTTGCGGGAGGGCAACGTGGGGCAGACACGACTTCGACGAATTCGGCGATTCTTTAGCTCAGGTTACGCTGGCCAGACTGACCTCACCCCCCCCCCCCCCCCGTACCCTCCTCTATACACATATGTAGAAAGAAAAATGCCCGGCGTATACCTTGTTTCAGCTGACTTATTTCGTCTTTCTTTTTCTACTGCCTTTTCCATTGCTACGGCCCTACCGGCCGGAGAACACCGCGGACAATGGAGGATGCAGACCGGCAGGAGTCGTTTCTCGGACGACGAGATATATTTAATGGTCATGCCGAGGCCGCTGCAACGCACGTATAACTAAGTGTACTGAACGCCGTGTTGAGTATTCGTGACCTCGCGGGCGTTATTGCAACAAATGTGGAAGCCACGTGATTAGTCGTTGTGCCTAATAATCAGTGTCTAATTGCACTGTAAGAATAGTTTCGTGAGTTACCGCAAAGAACTTCAACGTCCACGAACGCTACTTCCAACGCACTTTTCGCGATTGAAGGACAACATGCAATACACGAAGACGGTAACAGGCCCAACAGAACATGGTCGCCGTTGTTTGACACTGTGCACATATTTGTTGTTGGCGTTTCATCGTTTCATAGAGGGACTTTGCCGACGTTGACTCGGCCGCAGAAATTCTGGTCTCCCTCTCTCTCTTTCTGTGTACGTGTGTATGCACGTTCTTGATAAAGGGACATACCCTCAACACCTTCGTTTCGTGAACGACGACAATGCCACAAAACTATATACTATGTAGCGAAAAACATTCACCCATTCTATTATATTAAAAAACGCCCGGACTTAATTACTGTTTCTTATACTTGGCACAAATAGTCCCGTACCTAAACGAAGGCAGGACTCGTTGTGAGGCCAAGCAACACCTAACATATATCCCGATACAAGCGCTTGCGGAAAGTGTTTTGTAGATGCATGTGTTACGAAGGCAAGTTACGGCAACGATGTCATACGCTCGTCCAAAGTCGGGAAAGTGTATCTTCTCATGTAATTCGGAGTGGCGCTTTGGTATCTTCGCTTGTCAAAAAAAAAAAAAAAAAAAAAAAAAGAACGTGTGTCTTCGTGTTCGCGGCGCACCCAGAACACTGCCCCTTGCGTGTCTACCCACTTAACACTATCTGCAAAAATGTAGACGCACCTTCGCATGGACGTTCCCTACGGGCTTGCTCGTCCGCGGACCCGAAGTCCCGACCAAAAAAATCAAAAATTAAAAATAAAATAAAATAAGAATTCCCGCGCGCTTGCCTATGCTGTGTTCCGCCAAACCAAACCAAGGTATGCGCGCTGGGAGCCGTTGTTCCAAACAGGCTGCTCCTACCTATGAATATGGATCGCCATAGAACCTTGCCAATACGTGGCTGCCTCACCTCGACCGAAGGAAAGAGGGGGCACCACAACAATATCGCCTGTGTCGGGGCCTTCCCTGCACCAACACTGGGCAGTGAAGCGCTTTGGCGTCGTCCGCGCTGCTCGTCGTTTTCCATTAGTGGAACACTCGTTGACACTAAAAGGAGCAGGCGCGCGCGAGCTTGGCATTTACAGATAACAGAAGAGAGAGAGAGAGGTGGTGATAAAATTCACCAGAGGCCGGCAGGCTGCACTAAGACAAACCAAATCAAATCAAGACATAGGCAAGATCCATTTAAAGTGGCTACCATATTGAAACACATTCCTAATGCGGCGTCACCGCGTCTGTTTTAAGCTGAATACGCTGCGCCCAGATTTGTACGCACGGTTTCTATGCGGTTGTCACTTTGAGTTACGTTCGCACGAAGCATCATTCCGCCATGACTGCGGGGCACAGGCATCGTGCGGCATGAAGTAATACACGGCGCCGGCGCGATCGAAAATCAGTCCGAAATACGCTCAGAGTGGTTCGCGCGCTTGCTTAGTATAAACGGACACTAGATCAGTTGGCAGCACACAGCGTTCCACGATGCGCAGAGCTCATCGTCATCCATGTTCGAGAAGTGGAACACGCGCAGACACAAACCGGCGGGTGCCATGAACGTACTGTATTATCCACCGAGAGAGGAGCTGGTGAGGAGGTAGGATAAGCCGCTCAGAGGACGTGCAGGACGGGGCGGGCGAGGCCGGCGGCGGACCTCTGGAGGCAAGGCAGTACATGGGCGTTCGGATGGTCCAGGGAGGGGTCCGTGAACGAAAGGGAGGGGGGGGGGGGTCACACTAGTAGAGGTCCAGCTCAAGCCCTCTGCTGACTGAGGAACCGCCCATTCCAGGGAGGGATGAAGAAGAGTCAGCGATAAAGAAAAAAGAAAAGTGAACAACACAAGCAGCGGCTCTCGCTCGAGAAGATACCGCAAGAGCAGCCAGCCGACTCTAAAACGGAAGCGGAGAGAGCAGGCCCCCAGTTCGGTTTCGCTTCCTCCTCTTTTGTCTTTATCTTCTTCCTTTCTTTTTTGTTCGTTCTCCAAGCAGTAGCCTCCTCGACGTCCTATTAAGCTGTCTCTGCACACCGACGACGACTGAGAAATCTGCGCGGAATGACAACGCCAGCGGAGCAAAACAAAGTAGCCGCGAGGAATTGGGTGTGTGCTAGGACGGAAAAGCGGGAGAGGAAAGAAGGTGGCATGGCAGAGGCAAGGCCTCGCCGCCGCCACCGCCCGAGAGGAAAAAAAAAAAAAAAAAAAAAAAAAAAGAAAAAAGATCGATCGCGATATCTTAACTGCGAGACGGGGTGTCGTTTCGGCTTCTCTCGGCTCGGATGATCTCGCGCGGTTGGGTTCCAAAGCGAGCGCGCGCGCAGCGATCGCTATATAGAATGAAGAGGAGACAGCCTATAGCCCTTCCTCTTCTTCCCGCTGAGTATCTCGTCAGGGCCCTGTACGAGACGTCCCCCCAGAGATTGGCTAAGAATTTGAAAAAAGAAAAAGAAATAAAAAAAACAGAGGAGAGAAAACTACGGAACCCTCGCAGCGTCGTTTGGGTGTGTCAGCTGCGAAGCTCAGATGCGCGTGAAGTGATGCCGATCTGCTGGTCGGCAAACGCGCCCCGTTAGCGAGGCGCCGATTTGACAGCGCTCCCAAGGACAACGTGGCACTGAGGAGTCGCGGGAAGGGGGCCACGGAGAGCTTGAAGCCATAACGTTAGGAGACTTGAAATTTGAACCATTACGGAGCAAACTGCTGTATAAGCGTTAATACCAAGACAAATGAATCAGCCTACACTGGTAACGTATGCTTTCGCGCTCACCCCCCCTCCCGCCCCTCCAATTCATTCGGCGAATAAGGGTTGATTAATACTGGTAAGGAAACGAAGGCCAAACAACTGTCTTTTTTTTTTTTTTTTTCGGGCGAACACCTCTGTGCCGGTAAGCATCAGTATGACGTTGAGGAGTTCAAACTATGTTCTCGTATTAGAACCGTTTCGGCACAGGAAAAATTGTCGAAACCTGCTAGTTCGAGTCTCTGTGATTCCTTTCGCATGCTCTCATAGTAAACGCTGTCAAATTTCCCGACGAAACTGCGAGCTGCAGGCGCGAAAACTTCGGGGCGGCGTCGCCACTCGTTTTAAGTCGTTTATATGCGTCTCTTCTGGTGGTTTACTTAAGCTATCTGGTGGTTTACGTAAGCTTCTTCTCAGGGTGTAAGGGGGGCCCGTTTAGCTAACACAGCCGAATATTGCTGTTTTGTATCAATTTACGTGTGGACTTCTTAGCCTTACTTTCCTTGTGATCGTGATATATTTCACAACATTGAGCTCACACTACAGCTTGCGCTTTCGCGTTCCCTCCATCTCGTTTCTATCTATCTCTCTCTCGCTCTCCTTTATATATGGTCAAACTATGCACGCGCCTGTCACGTTTGAGCCAAAAAGTACAACTCAAGCCTGTGTAGTTGTCAAAACTACTGAGCATGAAAAAAAAAAAAAATCTGACGGTAAGTTTAACAAAGAAACAATTCTCGCGCAGCCGGACTTCCGCTCAGGCCGTCGACAGACATTCCGAAAGTTATCTCGTTCTTCTCTCTAGCCTATTTCAAATCTGAACATCGCGCTCGAAAGACATTCTATTCTTTAGTCAGAAATACGACGCATTTTCGGAGAGGCGCGCTCGTACGCATATATACACACTCACATACACCCGAACAAATCGGTGCTCTCGATTTGGACGGTCGGAGCAGGAAGGGGGTGCAACGCCGAAAACGCAACGAGACGGGAATCTCAATACTTTTTTTCTCTCTCCCTGCCTCCTTTCCGGCGCGGCATACTGCATAACAGGAAGACGGCGAGGGTATGAGGAGAGAGAAGGCGACCTTACACGACGCGCCCGACGGCACAGCAACGCCTCGGTATTTTTTGCACCATATATATAACGCACACACACCGTGGCGCATATAGAAGAGGAAACCTGGTGCAGCGCGCAACAACATGCGCGTACGTCACTTTCTTTCCGTCAGCACGGCGTGGACGATGATGCGTGGACTCGTCGAAGGTCCCACGCTGTGGCCAGCTGTGGGGCTGCTGCTGCTGCATGCATGCCGCTGGCGAGGAGGAGCTGGCATCAGTTTTCTTGGGCGGCTGGGGAACGCGCCTCGGAGAGGCGGAGTACGAACCGGCCAGTGCCGAAGCGCGAGTGAAAGGAAAAGTAAAAGACGGGTGGCGAACTCTCTCCGCCGGCGAACATGAAACGGGCCGCGCCACACGCCACTGCGAAGCGTTGCCCAGGTGACATATTCGCTCGGCACGCTGCCTCGCTTTGATCGTGTTCCGCCCCGCCGGCCCCGTATCGAGGATTTACATAAAACAGCCGATGGGCTGGGTGCGAGGCGAAGGGCGTATATAGAAGGTGCACGCTATAGCGACGGGCGGTATAGTATACGTGAGCTCGAAATGCGAAAAGTTGACTGCGCGAAGCGAGGACAGAAATAAGCCGATCGGCGAGAAAAGAGAAACGGTGGTCGAGAGAGCGAGCAGTCATTGGAGAGGGAGGAATGAAGATAGGGGTGTATATGTGTGCGTAGCTAGATCGGAGCATGTACGCCGTGTCAGCGCCCCAGCGTCGCCGTTGATCCATAGCTTGCCGTCGTGTAGGAGGAAAGCGTTTCCACAGTCGTGCACGTGTTTGTTATAGCATGCGTGTGTGCGCGCCCACGCTCGGCTCTTCCGAAACTTTTTTGTCTCGCGATTCGTACGTCTAGCAAGATCGCTGTAAATAACGTATGCGGAGGCGTCCGCTGACTGTAGTGCCTTCTGTGGGCACAGCTGTTGATGATATCGCGTCGCAGTCGGTCGCGCATGCATACTTCAGAAGCGGCGTAACGGGGAATAGATTATACACACAAGTGTCCGGATTGCGCGTGTACGCTGCAACTTACTCTCGAAGAAAATCTCGCGAAATCGGTTCCAAGCAGGCTGAGATAAGCAGGTGACGAAGGAAGTTTTCTTCAATATGCAAAATCACAACGCTCTGACTCCTCAACAAGCAGCCGACATCCATCCTGCAATCTTCGTTATACCCAGTGTGACCCACTTTCACTCGCCATCGCTGTTTGCCCGTTCTGCCTATATATATATGTATTTCCCAATCTCTTGCTCAGATATCGATAGGGGCGTCCTGCCATTATCATATACACAGTAGGAGATATTCGGCGTTTTCGCACAAGGACAACGTAGGGAAGCGTGATAGTACCGCAGGCCTTCGCTACTGGGGTCGACGCACACAGCGTATCGAAAGTGTGCACCCTAGGGGGCGCGCCATGACACGTAGATTCGCCCCGCCCCACAACCACCCTACTATGCCATAGCGCGCGGCAGATGCGTCCCTGACCGCGTGACTGCGCGGACGCGTCGCGGTTTTTCGTGGCGGTCGCAGCCACAGCGGCTAGAAAGCCAATAGCGTTTCGGCATCAATAGCACGGGGGAGCTAAAGTGGTGGTGCCTCGCGGAGAAGAGCGCCGGCTGCGCCGGAAATCCTGGTGCGCACAGGACGCCTGTATTTGCTCCCCCATTCATTCGGACGCATCGTTCACAGGAGTATCAATCATTCTCCCCCCTCCTCCTCCGCACGAAACCACCGCTCCCGCAGCAGCATTCAGCGTAAATGGCTTTTGGCAAGCATGCAATCGCCGTTAGTTTATCTCTTCCACAATAGCGTCCCTGCTTTTCGTAACCCCCCCCCCCCCCCCCCGCCATATAGTTTGGCTCTCCGATAACGCGGCAGCGTCGCAAGCTTGACCATGCGCGTTATTAGTTTTCTTTCCTATCACCCAGTGTGAGTTAGGCAATTTCAGTCCACAACGTGCAGCGTGGGTGCCAGACGGGAATATGCAAATAAGGGGTCTATATAGCATACTTGCGACACCGTATATATCAATTTCCCTCCAAAAATGAAGAAATGCTTCGGCCCTATAGCTGTTGCATCCGAGTCTCCCAGAATTCTTTTGATGTCAGTCTGACGAATGAACGATACGGCCGCCGTCGACTTCTCTCGTTCCCAATAAAGGCGCAAAATTAGGCGCGCCACGTGCAACCTCGCAAGCGCCCCCTATGGGAGCCGCACTGTTCCTCCCCGCGGCCTATACTGTGAGACTCGCTCGTCCGCGTTACGTAATGGAATCACCGGCCTCGTTTCCGCTGAATACACAGCGTCCTCGAAAAGGACAGCGTCATCCTGTACGCGACGAGTATAATTAGTGCGCGACTCGTTGACCCATGCACGGGAAGGAAGCCGCACGTGTAACAATAGCCGCGAAAAGTATAACAACCGGCGCCGCACTCCGGTAGCTTTCGTCGACAGCGTATGAAATGTCCCTAACGAGGGCCAGCCCGTTTCCGAATGCAAGAGAAGTCCGGACACATCGGCTGTATGGTGGGACTGCTGAAGTTTGTATTATTATTATCAATATTATTAGTAATACCTACTGCCAATCCCGGCTGGGATTATAGCAGGAATGGAATGGAAAAAAAAAAACGTTACTGTTATAGCAGGAGGGCACACATAACATGAGAAATACATAGGGGTACAATATTCACAGATATATGAAGGTCGAGGGGGAACTCCTGTAGCGTGTAAGGTACGACATGGTCGTGTGACATCGCACAGGTGAAAATAAGGTGAATGCACAGTCTCATAATGACGTAATCGACGGTCCGGTCTGCGCGCAAAGTTGGATAAACAAAAAACAAATCCGGCCTTCATTCCTGATAAATTCAGAGAGCTCCAAAAGACTGATTTAATTAGCCGTTCCTTTTCAGCGTCCCTTTCAGCAAATTTATTCGCCCAGCATGGAGATTTGCGTCTGCAAAATCTGTCTCCACATCTGGAGAACATGGAGGTGTACAACTAGCCCTACGGTCCAAATGGTTGACGAGGCTGACCACCAAACATCCGTTACCACTTACTGCGACGAAATTGTAGTTCGTTTATATTATAGCAGTAATATTCCAGGAGACCCTGGTGTCCCATACCAGGACTGTCTTGGAGCCATAACTGGACAAGGCGCTCAATAAAATATGTTCATTCCCCTTCCCCCCCCCCCCCTATCTTTCATTTCTGTAAGGTAGTTTATGATTAGGGGTGCGCCGTCACGCGAAATATCATTAATCTCATCATGGCGTGATTGGCGTCTACCTGCATATACATGCCAGATCTACCTCGTACCATTGGTCAAGAGATGGAGGGAGCTGATAGAGGAGGGGGGGGGGAAGAGTAAAACAATGCGTTCGGGCAACTGCCGTAACAACTAAATCAAGTTAGTCGTATCAGAGCGAAATTAATCATTTGCCGATGCCGCGAAACTGTGTTTCTCTGCCGTATATACGACTCCCGGAATTGCTGATATCTACTGTCGTATAGAGACCCCCCCCCCCCCCCCGCACATTGATTCGTATTCGTGCGATGGTAAGTCGCCGTATAGTTAACCTTAACCACGACATGGAAGCAGTAATGACAAAGGAAGGAGGGAGGGGTGAAACACAGTTAGGTCGCTGCATTAGAGGCAGTACTTCTATCACGACTGCAAGCGAACTTGTTTTCCCCGACACACACGGTATAAGGTTCCTGGGAACAGCAGGCACACAGACCTAAATCCACTGTTGTTGTTGCTGCTGCTTCCTGTTCAGAAGCAGGCTGGAGTGGAATCAATTAATTTGTGATGACGCGAGATGGCAAGACAAACAGAGCGCGAGCACTATATACCAGCGAGCATATATGCCACTGAGAGACTGCGCGGTAGCAGCTGCGCACAACGATATGGGAAAAAAAAAAAAAAAAAAAAAAAAAAAAAAAACGTCACTGGAACAACACCAAGTGTGCCTCTTTCACTCTACCTTCCGTTTTATTATTATTTCTCTTCCTCGTTTGCGCTAGATGCCATTTGCCGTTACTGAACTGCCGCTTGCCGTTTGCGGCCGAAAACATACACAAATGCGCTCGCAAGGCAGTACAAGTATTCCGCGATATGCCAGAAGCAAAACGACCGTGCGTCAGAGCTGGCCCTGCAGCGTTCCATGTCGGCTGTTGCGAATTCGACGCAAAGGAAAACGAAAATAGGATTTAGAGGGCGCGTCGTACAGGCTGCAGTCTAGGGAGCCTACATGCGAGCGCATGCATGTAGTGCTCCCTATACTGCACTCTATACTCTGTTTTATGGCTCTCTTTGATGCACTCGCTTATCGTTGAAATAGAAGAAATTAATAAAGAAATGCTCACCCTGCAGATTTGACGGAAGATAAATGGTGGGATGCAACCGCGCGCTGCTTAGTGAACTCGCAAAGAAAGTGGGACTCTTTGTCTTGGAAAATGTGTTTTGGTAGACTACAGACTCGGATAAGTAAGTAGTTATGTGAACTTCGAAGGAGGTTTTCCTTTTCTTTTTTTTTTTTGAGGAAGCTGCTTACCTCGTCCTTTTTTTGTGTGTGTGTGTGTTTTTTTTTTCTCCTCTCTACGTGGCTGTTCATATTCGCGAGCGCTTTAATTAGGTGGACAAGACAAGAGACAGCGATCACGTACACAGCGTTTCGTTGTTGAGTCATTAGTACGCGACCTAACATAATTATGCCTCGGTCCCCTGCGAAATAAAAGTGTTCATTCAGTGCATCCCAATACGACAAGTTAAGCCGCGCGTGGATGTAGGTGGTGTATACGACCGGCGGCCGTCAAAAGGGCTGGGAGAATTACTGCGCGCGGAATTAACCGGGCGTCACACGAAGGGGTTAAAACACGGGCCGCTATGCAAACGATGCTTTTTTAGCAGCTGGCACGTTAGAATCTGTTAAAAGTAAGCATTTTTTTTTATCTTGCAGCCCCGCTATGGAGGTTGCTAAACAAAGGTGCTAAGCTAAAATGTTCGTAGTTTGCGTACATGACACATTTAACCCTGTCAGCAGACGCATCTGGCAAGCGCCTCACTGCCGCGTCCTGTCAGGTGCGCTCTGCATATGCACGGTATACAGCAAGGTCGTGCGGCCGACACCTAATTAATGAAGTACCTGGAACGCTTCATCTGTGGCCAACCAACGAAAGTTGCGTGTGTGGTTTTGGTAGATCAGATACCTTCGTCCTGCAGCGGTCACAAGATAGGCCGTTGATGACAATTGGATCACATGACCCGAAACGACTATGAGTAAACCCGTCACCTATCTGCCTGGATCAGCTCAGACGTATCTAAAACCCTGGAGAAAAAGGCAGGCCATGATATCCACGGCGCAGCATTTATCGACCGTTCACCGCCTGTCTGAACGCTCTGTGCTATCCGGCAATTGTCAACGATGGCATTCATTGTGCGCGTGACAGCAGTGGGGGGGTCGCCCACTCTATAAACAGCCCAGCCCCGAATAACTACCATCCCTTCGAGCCCTTCTCCTCTCCAGCGCGGAATGCGTTGTTGTTGTTGGGTGAGTAATGCAGCGCGGGGCAATGCATGCATGCATGCATGCATCTATATACCGTGTGGCTTGCGATCCCCGCGGTGAGCCTGCAATAAACGCGAGTCGAGAGGTTAACCGCGATCGACGAGCCATGCATGATGCTTCTTCAGCGTGCGTCACGACTCTCTCTCGATGCGATTCGGAACGTCCCGCGGGCATATCGCGTACGCCGCAAACGGCCGGCCGGGCCCGCTCGAGGTGTCGATGAGGGGGGCACCAATCGACGGCGAAACGCTGAAAGGAGTGCCTTCTCTGCGTGTTCTACACCTCCTCACTCTTTTTCGCGGCTGTTAAAGACTCGTTGGCGCGTTTGCATTAATCGACGGAGCAGCGAGAGGCTCTCTGGTGGCGAAAGGGTCGCGACCCTGTTCGCACGCGCGAATTGCCTGACGCCTGTTCCGATGTCGGCGCACACTCCAGCGCGGTCTCAGCAACGCTTGCCTATTGGCCCTCCAGTGAGAGCTGCCTCGGACATTAGCTTTCAAGGAGGGGTCAGTGCTCGGAGTCAGGACTGCCAAGGGTTTTTTTTTTTTTTTGCAAGCGCTTCCATCCAAGAGTTGGGATTTGATTCTGACGAATACGGTCAAGGCTTTCCCGTCGCGATTACCCGTCGCATACAATGAACGAGTTTTTCGGCGTGAATGAACCATTGAAATGCTGGAGGTGTCCGGTGGGAGCGATAATTAAAGCTTTCCACATTCGTTTAGCGAGCGCCGACAGTAGTTGTAACCGGCTTCCTAGCATGGCTAACAGGCGACATAAGTAAACAGTACTACATCAAGCTTCGGCGATTACAAAGACGCGATAACAATCGTCCATAGATAACATGGTATTTGTCAGTTGTCGATAAGATACTGACGTGATTAAGCAGCGCAGGCATCTTTCAACAGAAGCTCTCGGCGATAACACACGACCCGCAAGCAACACGACTGGCATGAAAAGCGAGAATTAAAAGAAGAATAAAAGAAAAGAAATTTAGAATAATTCTGGCTAACAGCATCAAATGCGCTCGACTATGATCATCCCAGTGCGACTGACAAGTGACAGCATCCCTCTATGCTGAAATAACGGCCGTGATCACCAACCATCCCAAACAAATTTGGAGAGAAGACAGAGGAATCAGGTGCTGCACCATGACGTCAGACAGAAGGAGGCAAGCGTCGATGCGGCAATCCACGTGACAGCCGAACGGGCATGCTGCGTCGTGCCCGAGCTGTCACCCCCGTCACTCCGCTCGAATGGTCGTCGTTTCAACTGCTTACCATGATATCCAGGCGGACGGTGGTCGGCCCTGTTCGACCCATGAACCTCGGGTCGGTGACGTACATCCAATCGCACATCTTCGCCATGGCCCGCTTCTCGTCCGTCCTGTCCCTCGGCATGGCGGTAGGCGGCGACGGAAGAGACCGAGGTCTCTCTATTTCACTCCATTGGTCACGGACACAACGTGAGAAAGACACCGAGGTCTCGGCGCACACTCACACCGGCACTCGTTCGATGAAGAAAAAGCAAATCAAACACGCACAAAAAATAAACCACGGAGACTGGGCGGGCGCAACCGACTTCCACGACGACGAAAGTCGAAACCGCCGCGCGGAGTTGCCGGTGTTTCAGAAGAGGCGCAACGTGCTTGTGACGACGACGCTGCTCCGCCGCACGACTACAACTGACTCAATGCATGCGCGCACAGGTCTGGCCATCGCCTCGCACACGGCGCGACTGCTGCGGTGTTGTTGACTGTGTGCCGCCGCCGCACACGGAGTTGGGAAAAACTCTCCTCCGAATAGGACGGGAGAGAGAAAGAGGCTGAGAAGAAGGCGTGCCCGGCATTTCGCCTTCCTCTCTCTGCAAGTCCTTCTCTCTCTCTCTCTCAATCCTCGCAGGGCAATCTCGCTTGTCGCGCGCGCGGCTCAGCAAGCTGAGCCCGAAACCGGCGCTTCTTTCAGCTCTCCTTCTCCTCGGTCTGACCGCCCTTTCCCTTCGGCCATCTCCGTAGATTGTGCGTGCGTGCGTGTGCGTGCCGCCTTTGGAATTCTTTTCCTACCACCTGCCCGCCCGGCCGCCCGCCCGGCCAGAGCCGCGCGATGCACCGAGCGTAAAATAAAGAGAAGCCAAACAACGGGTGCGGCCGTGCAGCATAACAGAGAGAGAGAGAGAGGGGGGGGGCGGAATAAACAGGGGAGGGCGGGACGGCAGGCATCTCTCGCCTTCACCTTTGAATGCTGCGGACGCTGCTTCCCTTCGCTTCTTTCTCTCTCTGTTAGAACGCGCACGTGCGCCGTGCGATGCGGTGTGCGCGATCGCTTCTTTTTCTACTGCACCTTTTGTCTTATCGCGCGCCAGCGGCGACGAGCTGGATGGCTGGAGTTTATCCGTCTATCTTTTCCAGCGCAGAAAGCAGAGGGCGGTGGAGCCCTAGTTATCTCGTTCGATGCATCCTTCGTTCGTTCTCTCGGCCATTGTTTTCTCCGCAACTGCAGATGATCGGCTCGGCGCAGTACCTCGTGTCCGTCTTGAGCCTTTATTTTGGACGGGCAAGCGATTTGATTGGTTCTTGTTCTTGCTTGGTCGTCGGGCTGGTTGCGAAGGGTCTGCGCCCGATGACCTCTCGGCTTTCCCAAACGGAACAGTTTTTCGGCAGCATTGCCAGTCCCGCAACGTCTTCCTTCCTACACCAGCACTACCCTTTTGTTTTAGCTGCCTTCGTTGCATCTCACATCCCTGCTCACCGCAGTCCCAGCCCTGGGCGTGCCTATTCCTCCTTCCTTCTCTCTATCTCTCGCACCTTTCGCCCTCGCTGATACTTCTCTCGTTCCCAGGTGTCGGAATCCATCTTCGGTGAGGCGGCGCGCCGGTTTTTGTCATTACTTCACTCTCACCTTGCTTTGGATGTGGGTCGTTTTGTTTGCAGGGAGAGGGGTGCAATAGGTCGGGGCGATGTAGAAGCGCAGCTTCTCTTGTCGTTGAAACGTTCTTCTTTTCTAGACATATAACCGTTCCTACTGGTGCTCCCGCCTCTCCAGCCGCTGTCGCCCTCTGACTCGCACACACAGACCGCCGAGCAAGCACGGCTGTTTCGCATTTTGGAGGGGGTTGGGTGCCCCGCACGGAACACAAACCGGGAGCTACTATTACACAAATACGAAAAAAAGTGGTTCTAAGCCAAGGTGCGACCAAGGAAACGCGGAGTAGCAATAGCGGTGTCGTATATAGAGATTCGCGGGGTGCAGGACGGAGGGGAGAACCAAGTTTGAAGGCTTTAATTTTCAATGCTGCAGCCGTCCTTTGTGCCGGTTGTACGCGCGCCCCCCTCGCTACAGCTCACTGTAATCCTCCTCCTCGCCACTGCGGCTCCCAACTCTCTGCAGTCACATCTCTCTCCTACTTTTGCGCGAGCTCGCGCGAAACGAAAACGTGTGCCGGCCCCGCCGCCGCCGCCGTGTCTATTCCTCTCACCCCCTCCCAAGCACCGGTGTTCGGACCAGGCGCCTTTCCCCGGTCCCCCACGCTCTCTCCGCTACCCGAACCCGTGTTGCAAACTGCACACCCTCCTCCTCCGTTTATTCATTCCTTGTTTGCATCTGTATTCTTCTCCTCGCTTCGGAGGGTTTCCCTTACCTTCTCGGCGTTCCCTTCCTCTTTGCACTTTCTTTGCTTCCTTCAACGGGACTTTTGTGTGCGCGTCTCGGTAGAGCGCAGCATTGGGGTGCAGGTAAAAGCAACACGTAAAAACCGCGCGGGAGCTACGCCGTCGGAATTTCGAGGCACCGAGGTGCGCTGCGCTCCGGCGCTCGGGAACGAAGAAGGCAAGCAAGCGGCTGCTGCTGGCTGCATGCGCTTGTATGCGCTATACGCTGTCTCTGCGCGGCCGTGTGTCGAATTTCGGGGAGGCTCGCCCGGTGTGTTTGTGCGCGCGCACGGACGTGAACCTCGGAGGTTACTATAGCAGGACGACGCGTGTAAACGGGATGGGAGGCGACCAGTTTCGTTCAGCTCCTGCCCACTTCTTTCCTGCCTTCCTTTCGCCTCGCCTCCTTCCTTTCCTCTTTTTCTCTCGCTTCTTCGTTGCATTCCTTATATATTTGCCGCGAATTCGAGGTTTGACTTCGTGTTGTTGCAGTTCCCGGAGACCCCGAGTTCTTTTTTTTTTTTTTTATGGGGTAGGAAGAGCAGTGCTATCGTCTGGGGTTTGGGAGGCTGAAGCACTGAACGAGGATATGGAGGGGGGGACACGACGACGAAGAAAGCGCGCGGCTGCGTCTATGAAGTCGCGATTTGAGACGGAATGGGGCAGGCAACGCGGACCCGTGCCGTCTTGCAAAAAAAAAAAAGGGGGGGGGGGGAGGTGTGTCGTGTCCGTGTAGGGACAGACGCAGCCCGAACATAAAACTAGAAAAGTGAAATAATACACGTTCGGGAAAGTAGAGCAGGAACATCTGGGAAGAATGGGAAGTGGTGGCTTGGGGAAGGAGTGGAGCGGGGGGGTGGGGAGGGGGGAGGTAACGCGAGGGTCTCGCCTGGCGTCGCTCACTCCCCGACGACTGAAGTCGTAAACCTCGACCTTTTCTGCTCCGTCGGTTCCTGCGTATCTTTGTTAAAATCTCGTCCCATTCAGGCGCGAGCCAGGCAGAGAAGAAGGCCGGCAGAGAGATGCGCCCGGCGATATTCAGTCACTCCCAGCCCTTTTGTCGCTCGTCCGGGGTGTTTTCAATTTCGTGACGTTTATCAACCTCGCTCGAAAAGGAACTGCGCGCGAGGTACACAGAGAGGCCTGTGTTCCGCCGGTTCTGCTCGGTGACGGCGCGCCCGAAGCCAGCACGTTTGTCGAGATTGAAGTCCTTTGATGAGAGCGATAAGGAAAAACGGAGATAAGGGGCGTACTAAGCGTCGGAAAAGCGTTCTAATCCCGCCAATAAATTCGGGTGGGGCGGAGCCCAACAGAATGTGTCGCTGTCGGTTAGCGCCTCCCCTGCGCCTATATAAGCTTGGAATGAAGGCTCGCCCTTGCGTGAGGCACGTGAACTTGATTTTTTTATCCGGACTAAGGAAAACGCGCCTGTTGTGAAACTGCCGCCGGAGAGCACTTCAGGGTCTATTAGGTTCGCGCCAGGAAGCTGATGAAAGAAAAGAAAAAGAAAGGTAAATAACGCAATATGAGGGTGCACGGTTTTCGGAAGGTGGAAAAAGACAGCAACTTTTCGCTGCTAGCTCGTTCTACATAGCTTCTCGCATCTGTAACTCCGTTTCAATATTAAGCCCCGCAATATTGCAAATACACGTGCAGCTGGCGGAAGGCGGTATAAACAACCGCAGAACGGTAACGCTACATGCTAAAACGCTCTATCAACAGTCGGTTGCCTCGCTTTGATTATAGGCATGGTTAGCTACTCGGTAGCGACCATGGTCTCATCTGTCTTCGAATCGTTATGATTATTATTATTATTTTAATGCAACAACACCAGACACCAGTCAGATGCGGAGAACAAGAGCAAGGCGGTGAACGCCTTGGGTTATACGAGGCGCGGGATTAGAACGAAGAAACTCATCACCGTTCTTGAAGCGAGCACGCAGGTACCAGGGGCGGGGGCGACGGCGGTGAGCATGGGACGGCTCGGGATGGTTTCTCGGGTGATGGATTTGTGGCGGCGAGCTTCTGATGCGCAACTCGCGTGAGAGTTTACGAGAGCGCCGGCAGGCACCCGGAAGCGGCTTTGAAGCTACAGCTATAACGAAACCGGTGAGACTCGACAATGCTCGCGGTCTCTTCACTCGAGGATTTGCCGCCCGTGGCCTCGCGGACGTCTATTACAGCTATCATGCGGCGGTCCCGTGGACTGCGGCGACGAAATAATGCGTTCCAAGTCTTTCAAGGACGTCTCGTGGATTCGGAGTGGCTGTATAAGCGCGCGCGTATTGTATAGAACTTATTTCGCGTGTGACAGCTGCTTGGCTTTGTGT